>NC_091979.1:125065710-125266799 GCF_044704955.1 Pristiophorus japonicus | reverse complement strand
CCCCCCCATCTCTCTCTCTTCCCCCCCCCCATCTCTCTCTCTTCCCCCCCCCCCATCTCTCTCTCTTTCCCCCCCCATCTCTCTCTCTTCCCCCCCCCATCTCTCTCTCTCTTCCCCCCCCCATCTCTCTCTCTCTTCCCCCCCCATCTCTCTCTCTCTTCCCCCCCTCATCTCTCTCTCTCTTTCCCCCCCATCTCTCTCTCTTTCCCCCCCATCTCTCTCTCTTTCCCCCCCATCTCTCTCTCTTTCCCCCCCATCTCTCTCTCTTTCCCCCCCATCTCTCTCTCTTTCCCCCCCATCTCTCTCTCTTTCCCCCCATCTCTCTCTCTTCCCCCCCATCTCTCTCTCTTTCCCCCCCCATCTCTCTCTCTCTTCCCCCCCCCATCTCTCTCTCTTCCCCCCCCCATCTCTCTCTCTTCCCCCCCCATCTCTCTCTCTCTTTCCCCCCATCTCTCTCTCTCTTTCCCCCCATCTCTCTCTCTCTTCCCCCCATCTCTCTCTCTCTTTCCCCCCATCTCTCTCTCTTTCCCCCCATCTCTCTCTCTTTTCCCCCCATCTCTCTCTCTTTCCCCCCATCTCTCTCTCTTTCCCCCCATCTCTCTCTCTTTCCCCCCCCTCTCTCTCTCTTTCCCCCCATCTCTCTCTCTCTTCCTCCCCCCCCATCTCTCTCTTTCTTCCTCCCCCCCCATCTCTCTCTTCCTCCTCCCCCCCCATCTCTCTCTTCCTCCTCCCCCCCCATCTCTCTCTTCCTCCCCCCCCCCCCCCCATCTCTCTCTTTCCCCCCCCCCCCCAAAAAAAATAGGAGCAACTCAGGCCAAAACTTGAGACCATAGAATTCTTTGCAAAAGTCCTTTTGTTCAACCAGCTGTCCTGATGCGCATACTATGCTTGGCCATCTGGGCAGTAAAATGCTGACTAAACCGCTTTATGCAACAAGCTCCATCCCATAATATTGCTTACAACTGTAAGTGCTTTATTCATTCAGTTCCTTTTCGACAGAAGACTAATATTTTTTTGAAACACAAACAAACAGTGGAAGCTGCATTATCTACTGTGATGAAGGCTCTCCATTCCTGGTTGACAATGGAATTTGAAAACATCGTCATTGATATTCAAGGCGGAGATAGATAGATTTTTGAACGATAGGGGAGTCGAGGGTTATGGGGAACAGGCAGGAAAGTGGAGTTGAGGCCAAGATCAGATCAGCCGTGATCTTATTGAATGGCGGTGCAGGCTCGAGGGGCCGAATGGCCTACGCCTGCCCCTATTATGTTCTGATGAAATAATTGACCCTAGCAGAGGAAAGGAAGTCAGAGCTGACTTATTCAACACAGTCTTTTGTGAGGGGATCAAGGAGACAAAAGAGTCTTCCCTGAATCAATCAGTTTTGCATTAGGAATGAGGTATTATCGACATTGTATTGCCTTACTTCTCCAACTGATAACTAGACCTCAATGAAGTTCATAGTACTCTGGTCACTTTTCCAATTTACAAGTAAACCACTTGGAATGATCCAAGGTTTCACACTGTTTATTGCAACATGTTTCTAACTAAATGGCATTAGGTTGCTTTTCACAATGCTTCTGGAATGAAGCTGAATTTTCAAACTCGAACATGTATAATTTTGTTGAACTAGAAACCAGTTAAAACCAGACTGTATATCATACAATGTCAGTATTTTATCTGACAAGAACTATCACAAACTAGAACTTAATCAGAGCTGTTGTCAAAGATAGCAGACATCAGGGGATTGGGAAAACAAATGTCTTGGCCCCGAGCACTTTCCTTAAGAGGACTGTACCAAACTTAAGTTTAAACCTAGTCTTCCATAAATGATGTCTCTTATGGTGCACACTTCGAGTCCACAAACCCTTACTACTTGTGTCATGATTTTTGTGATATTTTGTCAATATTTACAATATAAGCGATATAAACATTTCAGTGGAAATTTTAATATTAGAACTGTCAGCAGTAACCTGTAATAATTTCCTGTCATGCCACGAACTGGTGCTGTAGAACCTTCTATCCACACACCCAGCAACTGAACCTTTACTGTCCATACCCGAAGACCTGTTTCTCAGCATCTGAGTTTGAAAACATCAGCTGTAGGTTTAATGTAAATTTGTGCCTGCAAAAGACTTTCCTTCGAAGGTTTTTGTGCCCCATTTCCTGACTGACCTATCCCTGTTCCTTTTAGCTTTGTGTTCTGGCCCAGCTGAAATTTTCTTGCCGTTCTTCTGTCCTTGTTGCTACCTACTTTTTGCTCACTATTTTACCCCTCTCCCTCCACTCTAAATTTTTTTTCAGGCCACTTCTAGACCAGCTCTTAACATATTTTTAGCATATTAAGACAAGAAAGAGAATCGTTCCTCATTCTAATTTGAGTTCTTTTTCAAAATAGAGTTGAGTTTTGAAAGTAAATAGAAAAGTACTCCTGTCTTGATCAGAAACAGTCTGATTAATAACATCTGTAAGGACTGGTTAGAGGAGACAAACCATCACTGATGCACATGCAGTAACCATGGCCACTGGGAGCCATACATAACCTTGCCCAAGTAGAAATTCTTAATCTGGCTCGAGACAGTAAATGTTGGCCAGCTATTTAGTTATGGTGAGCATCAGATCCAAGGCGGCTGCTGTCCCCACAACATCCAGTTTGCAGGAAAGATTACTATAGAGTGATCTTGCATGGGAACTTTTATCGAAAAGCCCTGCCCAGGAGAGCTGAGATGAACTGTACCTCTGTGTCCTCAGCTGAGAACAGCTCGCTCAGCTACATATCAGAATTCAATTCTGGGATTTTCCAGGCTCTGGCTTAGAACCCTACATAATAATACTTTGATCCACAAGGCCATTGGGAGAGCAAGACATCTATTTTAACAAACCATTACTATTTAAATCTGACATCTCCGTGATTAGCATCTGGCCCAAATAATATGAGAAATAGGAGCATGAGTAGGCCACCTGGCCCCTCGAGCCTGCTCTGCCATTTAATAAGATCATGGCAGATCTGATCATGGACTCTGCTCCACTTCCCTGCCCTTTAATAACCCTCCCATAACCTTTTATTCCATTATCGCTCAAAAATTTGTCTATTTCCACCTTAAATATATTCAATGACCCAGCCTCCACAGCTCTCTGGGACAGTGAATTCCATAGATTTACAACCCTCTGAGAGAAGAAATTCCTCCTCACCTCAGTTTTAAATGAGCAGCCCCTTATTCTGAGACGATGTCTTCTAGTTTTAGTTTCCTCGATGAATGGAAATATCCTCTCTGCATCCACCTTGTCGAGCCCGCTCATTAGCTTATATGTTTCGATAAGATTACCTCTCATTCTTCTGAACTCTCCTCCAATGAGTCTAGGCTCAACCTATCTTAAGTCAACCCCCTCATCTCCGGAATCAATCTGGTGAACCTTCTCTGAACAGCCTCCAATGCAAGGATATCCTTCCTTAAATACGGAGACCAAAACTGTACGCAGTACTCTAGGTGTGGCCTCACCAATACCCTGTACAATTGTAACAGGACTTCCCTGCTTTTATACTCTATCCCCCTTGCAATAAAGGCCAACATTCCATTTGCCTTCCTGATTACGTGCTGTACCTGCATACTAACTTTTTGTGTTTCATGCACAAGGACCCCCCCCCCCCCCCCGGGTCCCTCTGTACTGCAGCACTTTGCAATTTTCCTCCATTTAAATTATTATTTGTGCTTCTATTTTTTTTCTGCCAAAGTGGATAACCTCACATTTTCCTACATTATACTCACTTAGCCTGACTATATCCCTTTGCAGATTTTTTGTGTCATCGTCACAATTTGCTTTCCCACCCATCTTTGTATCATCAGCAAACCTGGCTACATTACACTCAGTCCCTTCATCCAAGTCAGAAATACAGATTGTAAATAGTTAGCATCGATCCCTGCGGTATCCCACTAGTCACGGTTTGCCAACCGGGAAATGACCCATTTATCCTGGATCTCTGTTTTCTTGTTAGTTAGCCAATTCTCTATCCATGCTAATAGATTACCCCCAACCCTGTAAACTTTTGTCTTGTGCAGTAACCTCTTATGTAACACCTTATCGAATGCTTTCTGGAAATCCAAATACACCACATCCACTGGTTCCCCCTTGGCCACCCTGCTCATTGTATCCTCAAAGAACTCCAGCAAATTTGTCAAATATGATTTCCCTTTCATAAAACCATGCTGACTCTGCTTGATTGAGTTATGCTTTTCCAGATATCCCACTACTGCTTCCTTGACCATGAATCCTATCATCCATTCTGTACTACGTTGGCATTGATCTTGATGCGTGTAAATTGACTGCCTTGTTTCACCATTCCCTCAGCTCTTTTCCCCATTTACTTTGCACAACCAAATTATTATTTCTTTTGAAAATGTGTTAAACCTGATTTATGTTCTCTTCACAGAAAGAATTATGCAACATGATTCTGGATTGTTGTGCTCAACAGAGAACATATGAGAAATTTTTTGGCCTCTTGGCTGGGGTGAGTCATTCATTGTAAAAGTCTGAATTATTGGCCTAGAAATCCCGGTCGAGGTCTTCCCGTGAGCGATCGACTGAAAAAGTTAAAGATGTGCATTTACCTGTGCGTGCTGCGCCCATGAGAGATCACGGCCCTGAGGCCTCCTCTCCCTGCGCATCGGAGCGCATGCATGTCGGGACATCCGTAAGCTGGAGCTGCAGTCACATGCTCTGGGCAGCCAATCAAGGTACAGTATTTTCTCATTCATCAAAATGGGAAATCCGTAAGTAGGAGTTCCCATTATTTTGATAGAGAAACAGCCCTCAAACATCCAAAAAACAAATAAAATAGAAAAAATACACCACATATTTAAGATATTTAAATTAGTTATTTGTCTTATAAATTATATATACGTGTGTTTTTTAAATTTTATTATGTTGTATGTTTTAAAACTCTTACACCTGTAAAAGTAGGCTGTGCGCCTGCTTTTATCAGGCGTATGAGTTTTCAGGACATCCGCTGGGCAAGATAGGGGTAAATACCTCAATCTTGCGCATGCGAATGTCCTGGCTGTGGAGATACGGAGGATCTGTCGAGCTGGAGCTTGACAGATCGAAAAAGCCGGTTTTCAGCGCATGTGCATGTGCGCTGAAAACTGGCTTTTTCGATGCCTTCCAGGGTCCATACACACTCAGTACTGACCCAGGGAGGCCGGGATTTCTCGGCCAGTGTTTCTGTGATTTGATTGATAGATTTGTTAAGGATCGAAGCTGAATAGGAATACTGTTAAAATAGGCAAGGATGTGTAAGTAGGGACTTGCAGGGGAGGATAAAGAAAAAAGGGAAGCTTGTCATATACCGACGGCTAAATGCTGTAGAATCTTTGGAGGAATATAGAAAGTTAAGAGGCAAAATTAAAAAGGATATTAGGAATGCTAAGAGAGAGCATGAAAAATTCTTGGCAAGTAAAATTAAGCAAAACCCAAAGATGTTCTCGAAATATGTTAAGAACAAGAGGATAACTAAAGAAAGGGTAGGACCTATTAGAGACCATGAGGGTAATCTCTGTATGGAGGCGGAAGATGTTGGTATGGTTCTTAATGAATACTTTGCGTCTGTTTTCACAAAGAAAAGGGGCAAGGCAGATACTGCTATCAAGGAGGAATGTGAAATTCTGGATGAAATAAACATAGTGAGCGAGGAGGTATTAAGGGGTTTAGCAGCTTTGAAAGTAGCTAAGTCCCCAGGCCTGGATGAAATGCATCCCAGGCTGTTGAGCGAAGTAGAAGAGGAAATAGCACAGGCTTTGACCATCATTTTCCAGTCCTCTTTGGATTTGGGCATGGTGCCGGAGGACTGGAGGACTGGTAATGTGGTACCCTTTAGGAAGGGAGAAAGGGATAGGCCGAGTAATTACAGGCCTGTCAGCCTAACCTCAGTGGTGGGAAAACTATTGGAAAAAGTCCTGAAAGACAGGATAAATCTGCATTTAGAAAGGCAAGGATTAATTGGGGACAGTCGGCATGAATTTGTTACGGGAAGATCGTGTTTGACTAACCTGATTGAATTTTTCAAGGAGGTAACCAGGTGGGTCAATAAGAGTAATGCATACAATGTAGCAAAGCTTTTAATAAGGTCCCACATGGTAGACTGGTCATGAAGGCTAAAGCCCTTGGGATCCAGGGCAAAGTGGCAAGTTGAATCCAAAATTGGCTTAGAGGTAGAAAGCAAAAGATAATGGGTTGATTGATGTTTTTGTGACTGGAAGGATGTTTCCAGTGGGGCTCCGCAGGGCTCAGTTCTGGGTCCCTTGCTTTTTATGGTATATATCAATTATCTAGATTTGAATATAGGGGGTATGATTTAAGAAGTTTGCAGATGACACTAAAATTGGCTGTGTGGTTGATAATGAAGGGGAAAGTCATGGACCGCAAGAGGATATCAATCTACTAATCAGGTGGGCAGAACAGTGGCAAATGGAATTTAATTCAGAAGTATGAGGTAATGCACTTGGGGAGGGCTAATAAGGAAAGAGTATAGACATTAAGCGATAGGCCACTTAATAGTGCAGATGAATAAAGGGACATTGGAGTGCTTGTCCACAGATCCCTGAAAGTAGCAGCCCAGGTGGATAAGGCGGTTAAAAAGGCATATGGAATGCTTGCCTTTATTGGCCGAGTCATAGAATACAAGAGCAGGGAGGTTATGCTTAAATTGTACGATACTCTGGTTAGGCCACAGCTGGAATACTGTGTGCAGTTCTGGTCGCCGTATTATAGGAAGGACGTGATTGCACTCAAGAGGGTGCAGAGGAGATTTACTCAGATGCTGCCTGGAATGGAGAATCTTAGCTATGAGGACAGATTGGATAGGCTGGGTTTGTTATCATTGGAACAGAGGAGGCTGAGAGAAGACCTCATTGAGGTGTATAAAATTTTGAGAGGCCTGGATATAGTGGATCGCAAGGGCCTATTTTCCTTGGTGGAGGGGTCAATTAATTACGAGGGGGCATAGTTTTAAGGTGATTGTTGGAAGGTTTTGAGGGGAAGCTTCTTCATGCAGAGGATTGTGGGGGTCTGGAATTCACTGCCTGGAAGTGTGGTGGATGCAGAAACCCTCACCACATTTAAAAGGTGCTTGGATGGGCACTTAAAATGCTATAACCTGCAGGGTTACAGACCTCGAGCTGGGAAGTGGGATTAGACTGGATAACCTTTTGTTGGCTGGCGCAGATACGATGGCAAGTACTGCAGAGGATCAAATATGGCCAGGGTGATCTCCTGGGCGAGTTTCGATCACCTGGCTTGGTCGGAGAGAAATTTTCCCAGATTTTTTTTTCCCAATTGGCCTGGGTTTTTATCTTTTTGCCTCTCCCAGGAGATCGCATGGCTGCAGTTGGGGTGGTGTGTAGAATGTTGCAGTGCAAGGAGTGTCGCAGTTATGTGGGGTGGACTGGTTGGGCCGGATGCTCTTTATCTTTCTGCCACTGTTCATTGTTCATAGGTTTATATGTAATCTTCAGGGCTGCTGACCGAGGGCCATGTGGCTCTTTGTCGGCCGGCGCGGACACAATGGGCCGGAGTGGCCTCCTTCGGCGCTGTAGATTTCTATGTTCAAGAGTTCTAACTGCAGTTGTTCTGTAACAGTGTGATATTTCTGCTTCCCAGTACATAAGCATTAATGGTCCTTGAATATAATCTTTAGTTCATTGATTTTGTTGGGTGGCAGATTGCACACTTCATGTTCGTCTCTTTGTGTTTCATTATCCTTGCAGCGCTTTTGCATGTTGAAAAAGGACTATATGGAGGCTTTTGAAGGAATCTGCAAGGAGCAGTATGAAACTATACATCGCTTAGAAACAAATAAACTACGCAATGTAGCCAAAATGTTTGCACATCTCTTGTACACAGATTCAATTCCATGGAGTGTAAGTCATAGCCAGTGGCAAGACTGCATTTATTTGTGTTTCCTTTTAAAACTCGGTGTCTCTCTGTTGTTCATTATGTTTTTCTGAAATTATAAACATTGTGACCCGAAAATAATTCAGGTTGAGTCAGGCAGAAAAACTTGTACCCCATATATCACAAAATTTGAACTTTTCATTAAAAAGAATAGTGGGGGAAAATGTCTGGTTTTGTTGGTACATCTGTTGTGGGTTACTCAATTATAACTGTTCTTAAAATAAAATACTTTTCATCTGTACAGTCAAGACATACTCGAAGTGGATCTGTGAGCTGCAATCTTCTTCATATTAATTTGATTTTGTGGGTATGCTGGCGGAGATGTCTTTTTTTTAGAATAAAGTTGATGTCACATTAACTTTTTCTAGCCTTGGGAAGTGTTGGAAGTTTGGTTGCGCCCCACTCCAATCTATCGTTTGTAGTAGTGAGGTGAATGCTTAATTAGGCACCAACCTTACAGCTGCTTTTAATTTTGTGGGTAAATTTTTATGAATTAGTGAGCTTTAATAGTTTATATTTTTAAAATATGTCAACACAGCATAATAACGGTCAATGTTCACAACAGCTACAGTGTTGCTTATGTCCTCGTCCTTCAGGCCAAGTTATCTATTTGAATAGACTAAACTATGTCAGAACAATATTCTTCTTCACAGCTGCTGCTATGGAGTGTTTGAAGTCTGTCCTAAATGTTAAAAATAACTTTTCCTTCCAAAATTAAAATGCAGTTAAGTCTCTGCTATGGTGAATTGTACATTATATAGAATTACATAGAAATTACAACACAAAAATGGTCCATTTGGCCCAACCAGTTTGTCTTGGTGTCTCCTTACAAGCAGTAATCCTAATCCATTGTACTCTCCCTGTCCCTTATCTCCCTTTTTTCAGACAGCTATCTAACCTATTCGTAAACATCGACATGGTCTCTGCTTCTATCACGAATTCCAACAGAGTATTCCACTATCTGTGTAAAACTTTTCCTGTTCTCTGACCTAAATCTCGTGTTTAATCTTATATTTACGTCCCCTCATTCTCGTCCCCTCAATATGGAAACGGTCTTTCAATAAACCCTGACCTATCACTAAACAGTTTTAAACACACCTCTGTTCTAACTAGTCTTCCTTTATATTTGTATTTCCTCATGCCAGGCAGCATCCTAGTGAATCTACACAATACCCTCTTGATTGCTTCAATATCCTTCCTGTAGTGTTGAGCCAGAAACTACACAATACTTGAACTGTACTCAAAGTTTTATATAGATTCACCATTGCATCTCAACTTTTATATTCTGTACCTCTTGCCATAAAACATTCGGGTTCCATATTATTATCCTTGTACATGTCTTGACTTGATGGGAAGAATTAACTTTTCTTGCTTCATGATTTTCATGTTAATTCAGATGTTGGAGTTGGGAAAGTCCTGGGTGCCATGGTGTGTGAATATACAGTTCTTTCACCTCTGGGAAACTTTAGACTGTTCTAAGTTTAATAGCTTGTAGCAAGCTAGTTCAGTAAGGAATATTTACATTTAAAATGGGTGGACTTGAAATGCAGCACTTTTTGTGATCATGGCCCACTCAGTCTTGAGAAGAGGAGCAGAGAAAAATCCAGCTGCCCACCTGTTTCTCTGTTACGAGTAACCGATATTTAATCATAACCTTCAAAGTATCATTTTTAAGATATGTTGTACCTTTTGAACATTTGTAATATTGCTAGAGGACGTACTGTCAGAATTTTGAAAAACTTAAGTTAATTCAAGTGTTACATTTAGGGTTAAGTTTCAGTCCAGTTTCCCTGCCTTTCCATAGGTACTTGATTGTATCCATTTAAGTGAAGAAACGACAACATCTTCCAGCAGAATCTTTGTGAAGATCCTTTTTCAAGAGCTTTGTGAATATATGGGGCTTCCCAAACTAAATCAAAGGCTACAGGACATGTAAGTGTAAACTGAATTGCATGATGGTTTATTTTTGTGCTAGTTGAATCCTTGGTGGAGTAATCAAGTAACTGACTCAGTACTCAAATTTATATTCGTTTTTTAAACTATTTTCAATTGAGACTTCATGTTGTAATATCCACTATTTATCAGACTGCATTGACATGCCTGTTGATTCAAAAATACAGCATTGTGAAATAGAACTTCACCTTTAGAGAACCAATAATTTAATTTCCCATATTCTTAAAATGTACTTATAATAATTCCCTTAGTTTTTATTTTTGATCAAACGAAACCATCTACAAGTGCTTCGAAAAGGTTTAATATTTGTGTTTGTTTCAATTGGCTGCAAAATTATGTGATAGTTTATTTTAGTTTTGCCCTGACAAAGTTTAGGGATAGAAATAGTAATTAGTGTCTTTGGTGTTGGTGTGTTTTTAATTGGTTTATGATTATTGTTGTAATAGTTCAGCTGAACTGTTGTGTGAAGTAAATGGTCTGAATGAGCCATTTGGCTCAGGACTCCTCCACCAGAAATGAGGTTGGAATTGCCTGGACTCAAATCACACACAACTTTTACAGCCAACAGAGAGAGAGGAGACTTGCATATATACCAAGTATTTTCTTACCAAGTCAAGTGTCTTTACTTTACTGTTAGGCCACTCCAGAGATGTAAATGAGAAGTAACCCTCTGTGTCCTGGAGCATTTCTCCATGATAAACAGCATGGATATAGTGACTTCACACAATTCTGGAGTCACCCAACCCTGGGAATCCACCCAAGGTTGGGATACCTGCATCAAGGTATTATTATAGCGTCACAGAACTCCAGACCAGTGCCCACGCTGATTTGAAGTTGCATATACTGCTGCTTAAGGAGAAGCTGATCTCGCATTCTTGCTCCTCCTCCAAATATTTTACCCATAAAAAGCTGAATGTCTGATGGGAAGTTTATACTTTATATTAAAAAAAAATCAAGTTGTAAATGGTTCCTTCATGAACTACAGAAGCACACAAAACATTATTTACAATACTTTGTATGGCTCCTAAGGATTGTATAATTGCTGTATTTTAAAGTACATGGTTTATGTGCAAAAGGGCTTGCAGTGGGTCATACCTCTGTTAAAATGCCAACAAACTTCCATTAGAATGAAAAATAACATTTCCACTTGCATAAAAAATATTTTCAAACATTTCTGAGGCACTCTAAAATAGATCATGGATTGGATTGAAACAAAATGACTTTTGAAGCTGTATTTGCATAAACACAAACACTTGTTTCCTATCTTCATTATGTAATTAGGCTGATTATAGGTGAATACTTTTATGAAATGAAATGTATAATTTTATTAATCTGTATTGTGATTCCGGGACCACAAACGCATTGACACAACTTGTATAATTTGAGATTATATTCTGTTAAAGTTTGCATTTCTTCAAAATATGATAGTGGTTTTCAAGAGGGTTTTTTTTATACATGTTTTTTGCAGGACACTACAGCCTTTCTTTGAAGGTCTCTTTCCCAGGGATAATCCACGCAATACTCGATTTGCTATCAATTTCTTTACCTCTATTGGTCTTGGAGGTCTAACGTATGTATACTTTCATATTTTGGTTTTCTTTGCAATACTTCATATTTTTGTATTTGGTTCCAATAATATTGGTTATATTTTTCCAATTCAGAGATGAATTGCGAGAACACTTGAAAAATGCACCAAAAATAATAATGACCCAACGGCAAGATGTTGAATCATCAGATTCTTCTTCATCATCCTCTTCCTCCTCTGGTTCGGATTCAGATTCTTCCTCTGATTCAGGATCTGAAAGTAGCAGCAGCAGCAGTAGTGGCAGTGATAGCAGCTCTGGATCATCTAGTGATAGTGACTCCTCGACCTCCAGCAGCAGCAGCTCAGGTACGTGCTTTATGGTGTGCTTTTGTCCCCTGCCCCATACTTCGATGTATATGCGCACACTTCAAAAAAAAATTCTGCTCCATGCATCTCTTCACCCTTAAGCACATAAGCAACCTTTTTTCAGGCCTCTGCTAATTTTGCTGTTGAATTTATCCTTAGAAGGCGCCTGACAACAGTCTGTGAGGAAGTTCCGGACTTTCATTTTCCCGTGTGATAGAGCATTTATTTTTTTTCCCCCCTCATTGGGAAGGTATGATAATAGGAAACGAACAGTATATCAATGATTTAGATGAGGGGACCAAATGTAATATATATCCAAGTTTGTTGATAATACATTCCCACCTAGCTTTGTAAGTTGTGAGGTGGATGCAAAGAGGCTTCAAGGGGATTTAGAAAGGCTAAGTGAATATGCAAGAACGTGGCAAGTGGAATACAGGCGCAGCGTCGAAAATCCGGAATGTTCCGGACTCCGGGCCGATCGGTGGCAGGATCGTCTGAAATCCATAAAATGTTCCGGAATCCAGACCCGCTGACCTCAGGGTCCCGCTGCTGCTCGGGCATCGCCTCTCGCCGCCGACCATCGCCCTGTTTACCGCCGACGTCGCCTGAGCAGCTCCACCGTGGCAGTGCCTGCCCGAGCAGTTCCACCACGGCTTAGCCCGCCCCCTTTGTCGTTCCAAAATCCGGAAATACCCAAACCTGGGCTTGGGTGTTTCCGGATTCGTCAAGTCAAAGACGATCGAAAGCAAGGAATCCGGAACAGCCTCGGTCCCGAGGGTTCTGGATTCTTGGCGCTGCGCCTGTATAATGTGGAGAAATGTGAAGTTATCCACTTTGGTAGGAAAAATAGAAAAGCAGAGTATTTTTAAATGGTGAGAGATTGGGAAACATTGGTGTTCAGCGGGACCTGGGTGTTCTTGTACACGAATCACTAAAAGTTAACATGCAAGGACAGCAAGCAATTAAGAAAGCAAATGGTATTTTGGCCTTTATTACAAGAGGATTTCAGTTTCAGAGTAAAGATGTCTTACTGCAATTATATAGGGCCCTGGTGAGACCACACCTGGAGTAATGTGTACAGTTTTGGTTTCCTTACCGAAGGAAGGATATGCTTGCCCTCGAGGGAGTGCAACGAAGGTTCACCAGACTGATTCCTGGGATGGTGGGATTGTCCTAAGAGCAGAGATCGTGTAGACATGGCCTCTATTCTCTTAATAGAAGAATGAGAGGTGATCTCATTGAAACATACAAAATTCTTCCAGGGCTTGACAGGGTAGATGCAGGAAGGATGTTTCCCCTGGCTTGTGAGTTTAGAACCAGAGATCACAGTGTCAGAATAAGGGGTCGGCTATTTAGGACTGAAACGAGGAGAAATGTCTTCACTCAAAGGGTTGTGAATCTTTGGAATTCTCTATTCCAGAGGGCTGTGGAAGCTGAGTCATTGAGTATATTCAAGACCGAGATCGATAGATTTCTGGATATTAAGGGAATCAAAGAATATGGGGGACAGTGCAGGCAAGTGGAGTTGAGGTAGAAAATCAGTCATGATCTCACGGATCTCGGGCTGGATGGGTCCAAATGGCCTGCTTCTGCTCGTATTTCTTATGTTCTGTATTGTCGATGTAAGGAAAAATTCATATTCTTTCATTTGGTTTAACCATAATCAATTTTGCCAAATATTAGCACGATGGTTAAGACGCAACACAATACATTTGGTGACTGGATCTCTATTTTGGCATTCAAGGTCTTACAATTAACTTAAATTGTGTTGTGATGTATTCTGGAAATTAACAAATTCAATCGACATTTAAGACCTTCGTAATGTTGAAGCTAAAATCTCAAGGGAAGTATTTTGGAAAGACAGATATGTTGAGCTGCAGCAACTTGGGTCTATACAGATCAAAGAGTTATGGGAAAATAGCTGTAGAAACACAATTACCTTTATTTTGAATTGTAACATTTTCTGATGACATGCTCAAACATTATGGAAACATTTTTGCAACCCGTATGCAAAGTTCTGAGATAAAATGTGTACCTTCAGACCCTCATGTAAGATTAGATAACCACTAGATATTTCAATTTTTTTATTTTCCAATTTTCTCCCCTTCCCTTGCCCAGTTAGCCCAGGTTTTGACTGATTGCTGAGGTACAGTTCCATGGGCAGCTTTGCATTCTAATATGATGTGAGCCTTGGCAGTGAGTGTCGGCAACTACAGGAGATAGGGGACACGATGGTCAACCCTGAGTCTATGCTTGGCCAAAGTTCAAACACATGCACTTCGAGGAAGGGTCACCAGATAACAACCTGAAAAGTGAAACCAGTTGATTTGACCCTCCTTACTCTAGAGGCACAGAGACCAATTTATTGCTTGTTACTAGCATTCTGGCTGTGATCCGTGAACTTGACACATCTTACCATTCCAGAGTATTAATGTTTGTGATGAAATCTCTGGTTTGGTCTTCTATCTTATTGACACCGTCACCTATTTGGATGTTGTTTAAGGTACTATTGGTCATATAATGGACAGATTTTTCATTTAGTGCAGTAAACTGAGGACCTCATAAGGTCTCGTTTGGTATCAGAATGCCATCATCATCATCATAGGCAGTTCTTCGGAGTCAAGGAAGACTTGCTTGCACTCTTAAAATGAGTCCTTAGGTGGCTGAACAGTCCAATATGAGAACCACAGTCCCTGTCACAGGTGGAACAGATAGTAGTTGAGGGAAAGGGTGGGTGGGACAGGTTTGCCGCACTCTCTTTCCGCTGCCTGTGCTTGATTTCTGCATGCTCTCGGCGCTGAGACTCGAGGTGCTCAGCGCCCTCCCAGATGCACCCTCCTCCACTTAAGGCGGTCTTTGGCCAGGGACTCCCAGGTGTCAGTGGGGATGTTGCACTTTTTCAGGGAGGCTTTGAGGGTGTGCCTGTAACACTTCCTCTGCCCACCTTTGGCTTATTTGCCGTGAAGGAGTTCCGAGTAGAGCCCTTGCTTAGGGAGTCTCGTATCTAGCATGCGAACGATGTGGCCTGCCCGACGGAGTTGATCAAGTGTGGTCAGTGCTTCAATGCTGGGGTTGTTGGCCTGGTCGAGGGCGCTGATGTTGGTGCGTCTGTCCTCCCAGGGGATTTGTAGGATCTTGCGGAGGCATCGTTGGTGGAATTTCTCCAGCGACTTGAGGTGTCTACTGTACATGGTCCATGCAACGTGGTTGCCGGGGTGGCAGCTTCCTAGGGAGCAACCCTGCTGAACAACTCTCATCTTCTACCATCCTTGGTATCAGAATGCCAATATACAAATGACAAGCACATGAATAGATATTGCTTTTGGCCTTGTTTGAATTAACATCTTTTCCATGTAATCTAGTTTCTCAGCCTATAATAGTAAGAGCAGGTGTTAAACACAGCAGGTAATTTTGACAGTTGTATTAAATGATTTTGACATTTTATTCAGTTCAGAGGAACCTGAGGACTGGGAGAAATTTAGAACTCAGCAGAGGAGGACAAAGGGTTTGATTAGGGCAGGGAAAATGGAGTACGAGAAGAAGCTTGCAGGGAACATTAAGGCGGATTGCAAAAGTTTCTATAGGTATGTAAAGAGAAAGAGGTTAGTAAAAACAAACGTAGGTCCCCTGCAGTCAGAATCAGGGGAAGTCATAACGGGGAACAAAGAAATGGCAGACCAATTGAACAAGTACTTTGGTTCAGTATTCACTAAGGAGGACACAAACAACCTTCCGGATATAAAAGTGGTCAGAGGGTCTATTAAAGAGGAGGAACTGAGGGAAATCTTTATTAGTCGGGAAATTGTGTTGGGGAAATTGATGGGATTGAAGGCCGATAAATCCCCAGGGCCTGATGGACTGCATCCCAGAGTACTTAAGGAGGTGGCCTTGGAAATAGCGGATGCATTGACAGTCATTTTCCAACATTCCATTGACTCTGGATCAGTTCCTATCGAGTGGAGGGTAGCCAATGTAACCCCACTTTTTAAAAAAGGAGGGAGAGAGAAAGCAGGGAATTATAGACCGGTCAGCCTAACCTCAGTAGTGGGTAAAATGATGGAATCAATTATTAAGGATGTCATAGCAGCGCATTTGGAAAATGGTGACATGATAGGTCCAAGTCAGCATGGATTTGTAAAAGGGAGATCATGCTTGACAAATCTTCTGGAATTTTTTGAGGATGTTTCCAATAAAGTGGACAAAGGAGTACCAGTTGATGTGGTATATTTGGACTTTCAGAAGGCTTTCGACAAGGTCCCACACAGGAGATTAATGTGCAAAGTTAAAGCACATGGGATTGGGGGTAGTGTGCTGACGTGGATTGAGAACTGGTTGTCAGACAGGAAGCAAAGAGTAGGAGTAAATGGGTACTTTTCGGAATGGCAGGCAGTGACTAGTGGGGTACCGCAGGGTTCTGTGCTGGGGCCCCAGCTGTTTACATTATACATTAATGATTTAGACGAAGGGATTAAATGTAGTATCTCCAAATTTGCGGATGACACTAAGTTGGGTGGCAGTGTGAGCTGCGAGGAGGATGCTATGAGGCTACAGAGTGACTTGGATAGGTTAGGTGAGTGGGCAAATGCGTGGCAGATGAAGTATAATGTGGATAAATGTGAGGTTATCCACTTTGGTGGTAAAAACAGAGAGACAGACTATTATCTGAATGGTGACAGATTAGGAAAAGGGAAGGTGCAACGAGACCTGGGTGTCATGGTACATCAGTCATTGAAGGTTGGCATGCAGGTACAGCAGGCGGTTAAGAAAGCAAATGGCATGTTGGCCTTCATAGCGAGGGGATTTGAGTACAGGGGCAGGGAGGTGTTGCTACAGTTGTACAGGGCCTTGGTGAGGCCACACCTGGAGTATTGTGTACAGTTTTGGTCTCCTAACTTGAGGAAGGACATACTTGCTGTTGAGGGAGTGCAGCGAAGATTCACCAGACTGATTCCCGGGATGGTGGGACTGACCTATCAAGAAAGACTGAATCAACTGGGCTTGTATTCACTGGAGTTCAGAAGAGTGAGAGGGGACCTCATAGAAACGTTTAAAATTCTGACGGGTTTGGACAGGTTGGATGCAGGAAGAATGTTCCCAATGTTGGGGAAGTCCAGAACCAGGGGTCACAGTCTAAGGATAAGGGGTAAGCCTTTTAGGACCGAGATAAGGAGAAACTTCTTCACCCAGAGAGTGGTGAACCTGTGGAATTCTCTACCACAGGAAGTAGTTGAGGCCAATTCACTAAATATATTCAAAAGGGAGTTAGATGAAGTCCTTAGTACTCGGGGGATCAAGGGGTATGGCGTGAAAGCAGGAAGTGGGTACTGAAGTTTCATGTTCAGCCATGAACTCGTTGAATGGCGGTGCAGGCTAGAAGGGCTGAATGGCCTGCTCCTGCACCTATTTTCTATGTTTCTATGTTTCTATGTTTCTATTTACAATTTGAATTAGTAACAGGTTTTCATAAGCTTTAGAGAAATGTTTAATGCATATGCAGTACAGTATTTGCGACTATAACCGTTCTTCCCCTCGAGTCAAAACAACAACTTGCATTTATATAACAGATTTTAATGTAGAGAAACATCCCGAGGCATAATCAGACAAAAGTCCCAGTTATTTAACTTGTTCCAAATGTGCAAAAATGTAATTTTAAGCAATGATCTAAAAGTAAAGTGAACTAATGACAACTTAAATGAAGAGTTTTTGTCGACCTTATAATATTTTTGAACAGACAGATAGCTTTATCTTAACTGAGCCATTAAAATACTGGAGCAAAGTAGGAAAAATTCAAGAGGTGCCACTTCAGCCAAGAGACAGATGGCTTCTACATGGACAGCTGCAGGTCTGTGGAGTTGTTTGATATGACCTGAACAGACAGATCCTTAATAGCCAACTGATTTTTGTAGCCTGCCAAGCTAAGCATGGATAGACTTTCTTACGATTGTAGGTTTTTTTTGTACACTGAATCATATTGATTTTATAATGTACCCTTCGATTATTGTTCCCAATTTCTTCTGAATTGTTTAAACAGTTACTGGAGAGTATAATACTGTTAAGACAACTACATTTCTTTTCAGATATCTGGCTGATTTTATATTTAATATTTTGAGTAAGAATTTAACTGTAGGATGATAAAATGCAGCAAGTATGTAAATTTGCCCCAGGAGGCAATAGATAAATTCCATCCACTTTTGGTGTGATTGAAATTGAAGAAAACATTTTGAAAACTCATTAAATACTGAAGTTTTTGGATTAAATAGACTCTCAGGATATGAAGGAAGCAATATTAAATTTGTACATGCACACACAGAGATTATCTAATGGTTCTGAATAGCTGCAAGCAATCTGTCAAAACTGCTGTTCATATCCGCTATCTTAACAAAACAAAGCCATTGGGAGAATACTGTTTTGTTCGAAGATGATTTTATTTCTCCCGCTTCCCCAAATGCACTTAATTAACATGCAAGTTATTGTTGCATCTAATCTTCATTTTATCCCAGGTTTTAGACTATATAAGAGGACTTTAAGCTAAAAGGCTCCATTGTAGTCTCCTTTTTTTTTCAAGTCATGTTCCAGAGACCTGTATTTATTTCAAATTGCCCTGCATTGTAAAATCCAGATTTAAGGCTTTGGTGGTCCATTACAATGATAATACAGGTTTTGTTATTTCTCCAGTTAAATGGTGATGAAATGGAAACGATTTGTTATTGCATTTTGAGTTGTGGTGCCCTAGTTATTTCTTCTGTTCATCAATTTTAATTGAAATTGTGATTAAAATGATACAATTACCACCAGCAGTTAGATTGAATATGCAAATTAACATATAAACAGTTGGGTACTAAATGCCAACTGCTGACACATCATTGTAAAATTAATGTAATTTAACGTTTAAGAATTGTACTGAGGTGAATGATCAGCCATGATCTTATTGAATGGTGGTGCAGGCTCGAAGGGCCGAATGGCCTACTCCTGTACCTATTTTCTATGTTTCTATGTTAACTCCCAATTTCATTTGAAATAAACCCAATGTGGATCAATCAGTATATTTTAAAGTAAATATAGCTATTTGTGATAGCCAAGAAAATATTTAAAACCTATACATTTATAGTGATTGAGTATATTCTCAATTTTTCTTCACAGATTTAAATTCAAAGAGCAAGAAGGTACAGAATAAAAAGAGAGAGCGAGATCAAGAAAACATGGACAGTAGAAAACGACCAAATGAGAGAGAGCGATCTAGAAAAGAGCAAGAAAGCAGGTATCGAGGCAGCAGTGAGGAGCAGGAAAGAAAACTGGATAGAAATAGTGGCAGAACTTATAGACAATCTGGAGAGAAAAGAGATGAATCAGCCAGGTATAATAGAGAGGACACACATGATCAGAAACGCAGTGATAGGGACAAGGAACGTGACAGAAACAGAGACTTTACAGATAAACACGCTGAATACAGAAAAGATGACACAAGGAACCATTCTCGCTCTGAAAATGATAGAAACAGCTCCAGGAGCAAAGATGGTAATGATCACTACAGTCGAAGAAGAGAAAAGTCAAAATCTAGAGAGAAAAGTCGCAAAGAAATAACTTCAAGAAACAGTGAGGAGGACCACCCAAAAAATGGTGTAGATAAGCGATCTGGAAAGCATGACCGTCAGGAGGGCAGGTATTCAGAGCGCTCTAAGGATTACAGAAAGGATGAAGACAGGTGCAGAGAAAGTTCCCCAAGAAGACACTGAGTAACATTTACAGTGCTGTTATTTGGAAAAACTGCATTGCCAAAGCTCTTGGGGCAGTACAAATGCCACAACTGAAGGAGAAGGAACCACGTCTTGCATAGAACTGCTGATCTGTACGTAGTTTCCACTGGAACCTTACAAACTGCTATTTCCAGTTGTCATCTTTTGTAATTAATAAAATCTGCATTTAAAACAAATTCTGAGGAAATACCTTCAGGCAATTCTTCTTTTGGACAAATCTGAAAGGTGTGCAGATTTATTTTGTGAACAGTGATATCTTTGATAATGCATTTATAGAGGATTTGACATTCTCTTGTTTCATGTAAATGTTTTGTTTGTCAACTCAAATAAAAATCGTGCAGATATGTCACTTCTTTGAAGAATTTTATCAAGTACCAATACAGCAGTTTGTACCACATTTTGGTTTAACAGTAACAAGTCCAGTTAAAAATCAATGTTCAACAAATAGACCCTTGACTTTGATAAGTAGTTACATCATTTTTTTTACAGTACCTTTAATAAAGTTGATTAAATATAATAACTATGCATAACATTAATTTGAGATATATAGAATGGAATTTTATCTACATGAAAATTTGCTATGCTCAGTCTACATGTATAATAGAATTGCAAATTAGTAGTTCAAAGTGCCTTTTCAGAAGTATTGGTAATTAGCATTGACTGAGTGTAGTACCATGGACAGGTCGTTCTGGTCAGTATAAGTCAGTTTAATACCCGGACACTGCATTACAGCTTAAACTTAAAGTATTAATAATTCAGTACTGCAACTATAAAATGCAATCCAGCTCATTTTATTATTTCACTGGAAAGTTTAATGCTTACTTTTACTTGTACAAATTTAAAATTTGCAGCATGTTCAGAGCAGCACTGTAGACAGCTAAATGTTCCTTTTTATTAACCAAACACTGAAGAACCTCTCTTGGTATTGATATGTCATTAGAGCCCAAGACTTTAAGCCAAAACATATTGCTTTACAGTAGGTGCAAGATGGTTGTGTTATTGACTTAAGCTCACTGTCATTGAACTACTTAAGACTGAATCTATAGATTGGCAGTTGTGAAAGGTTATATTCAATCTAGTTGTGGTGGTATTAAATAGGTTTATGACCAGCTGAATTGGCATTATTCAAATAGTTATAGTTAAGTACATGTGATTGAAATTACCAAAATATAATCTACTTGTACCTGTAACAAACTGATCTGGTGCACTATTTGCTCTTTTTTTTTAATTCTCCGGGTGATGCTGGCAAGGCCACATTGCTCATCCCTAGTACCCTGAGAAGATGATGATGGGAATTCTCCTTGAACCACTGCAATCCTTGCAGTGATGGTGCTTCCCTCAGTGGTGTTGGGTAAGGAATTCCAGAATGTTGACCCAGCATCAATGAAGGAATGTCAGTATACGTCCAAGTTGGGATGGTGTGAGACTCGAGGAGAACTTGGAGGTGATGGTGCTTTCCCAATCTTGCTGCTGTTTTTCTCAGTTTTCAAAGTTGGTGCTGTGAGGTGCTTTTGAAGTGAGTTTGGCGAGTTGCTACAGTGCATCTTGATTGTACATGCTGCAGCCAAAGCATGCAGGGTTGGAGTTAGTTGCATGATTGTCCACTGCCATTTTCAAACTGGTTGTGACAGGATAACAGAACTTTGCTCTGGTCCATTAATTGTGCACGCATGTGCCTCTGATCGCCTGCTGCTTTTGGTGTTTAACATGCAGGTAGCCCAGTTTTGCAGCTTCACTAGTTTAATGTCTCATATGCCTGCTGCTGCTCCTGACATGCCCTTCCACATGCCCCATTGAACCAGGACAGATCTCGATGATGGAGATGTGAAGGATATGCCAGTCTATAACCTAACAGATTATGGTCATGCCTAATTCTGCTGCTGATGATGACTTATTGTTTCTTGGATGTCCAGTTTTGGAATGCTAGATTTGTCTTTACTCTGTCCCACATACCATGCTCTCGTGCAACGTACTATGATCTTGGTCCTCAAGGCGAAAACAAGACGTTGTCTTCACAAGGACTGTGCAGTGGTCACTCCTACCAGTGCTGTCATCGACAAATGTGTCGGCGACAGGTGTGTTGGTGAGGACAAGGCCAAGAAAGTTACTCTATCGTGTTGGTTCTCTCACCACCTGATGCAATCTGGCAGCATTTGAAGGTAGTCCTGTATATAAATGAAGTGACACTAGTGTCTCTGAAGGCACCAACCTCAAGTTGGATATACAAAGAGCCTCTAGAGACAGTGACCGCTCAGAGAATTGTGTACATAGCTGCCTCCAATAGCTTTGGATCCACATACAGTCTGAGCTCTCAACTGACCTATTAGGACTAACATTTGTTTGTATTGGTAAGCTTGAACCATCTGTGATTTAAGGAAAATTATATGGCCAGGAACTTAATTCAAATGAGACTTCTGAACTACTGCTTACTCTACGCTTGGGATGCTCAGTTATTGTCACCTTTGGTGTGCCGGGTGCTTCCCAATCTGTGCAGTGAAATCAAAACAGCAGTTGCCTTGCCACATTGCAGAATCGCTTCCTTTGGATGAAACATTACAAAGAACGTCCATGAAGTTCAAACTGATTCTAAACCAGGAATATCAAACTTAGAGTACAGTTTCATGTGGCCCACTGTGTGCTTTGCTTAGATTTGCCGAATTTTCTGGTGCACGGGAGAGAGAAACTGAGTGGGGAGAGGTAGGTGCTGGGCTGCACTAGACCAGGATGAGCAGAAATTAGGGGGCAGGAGATTGGGAATCTGGGGAGAGGGGTGTTGGAAGATTGGTACTTAAGGCGGGGAGAGAGGGTGACAGGAATGCGGATCGAGGAGGTGGTGATGTGGGAGAAAGGGAGACTGGCGAATCGGGTTTGGGAGATGGTTCAACGGTGACAGTGACAGTGACTGGGAAATGGGAATTCGGGATGGTAGGGGGGAGAGACGAGGGAAATGGGAGTTGGGAGATTGTAACTCGGGCAGGAAGAAAGGGAAATGGGATGAGGGTATTGGAGCTGAGGTGGGAAGAGAGTAATGGGGTGGGCTGGATGCGAGGCCCAATGTTCCCTGCAGAGTCGGGAGCAGCAGGAACATGAGTGGGAGCAGTACCAAGAGAGGAACAGCCAGTAAAGAGATGAGTGAAACCTCGTGACCTTGCTGTGGGTGAATAGTGAGAGATTGTTTCCACCACTTCTTAGGCGGTCCCTCGTATCGAGGATGACTTGCTTCCACACCAAAAAGGGATGAGTTCACCGGTGTTTCAATAAAGGACCTAATATTCCAGGTCCCGAGCGACAAGTTGAAGGGTGCAAGATGCCTGTGCGTGGATTTTTTTAAACGTGTGGTGGCCGTTGTACACCAGCCACCACACGGGCTTGATAAAGCTAGGTCTTAGTCCAGTGGCAAGGATTAACCAAGACAACTGGAGAGCAGCTCTGCTGCACGGACCTAGTGCGCACACGTATGACAGTATGGGTTGGCCCGTGCTGCTCCTGGGCCCATTCCTCTTCTGGGCCCCGAACTCATGCCTTTCCTGGGCCCCGATCACGTCGCTCTGCAATCTCTCGCTGCTCCTTCGCCCCAACCTTGCTGACTCCATAACTACACTATTGGACACACATCATATCTGGCAGGGCAACAGATTACTTCCAGGATGTGAAATTTTGTCTGATTGTGCCCCTTTGAAGTGCCTTTGGACGTCTTACTACCTTAAAGGTGCTGTATAAAGGAAGTTGTTGAATTATGCAAAAGGACAGCTCTGGGGCAGGAAACCATGCTATGTGCAAGGGTAGAACTTGGTTGGATTTATTGCAAAATGTCACATTTCATCAAGGATGATGCCAGAACTTTGAGGGTATAACTCAGGAAAGATCAAACCAATTTTCTCTACACTAGAGAAGGCCGATGGGTGACAATGGAAGTCTTTAAAATGATGAAGAGGCTTCAAGATAGGGTAAACATAGAGAAGATGTTTCCACCTGGGGGGGAGCGAGAAAGACCAGAACAAGGAGGTGGGAGGGGGGGCATCAATAAAAGATAGTCACTAATAAATACAATAGGGAATTCAGGAGAAATGTCTACCAGTGTCTATCTCAGTCAATGGGACTATCTCTGACCTTTCTCCCCAGTCCATCCTCAGGACCAGTGTATATAGAAACATAGAAAATAGGTGCAGGAGTAGGCCATTCGGTCCTTCGAGCCTGCACTGCCATTCAATAAGATCATGGCTGATCATTCCCTCAGTACCCCTTTCCTGCTTTCTCTCCATACCCCTTGATCCCCTTAGCCGTAAGGGCCATATCTGACTCCCTCTTGACCAGATCCAATGTGTGAGTGTCAGTGGGACTCTGACCTTTCTCCCCAGGACCAGCTTGTATCTGAGTCAATGGGACTCTCTCTGACCTTTCTCTATTGTCCATCCTCAGGACCAGTGTGTATCTGAATCAATGGGACTTTCTTGTATTTCTCTCCAGTCGATTTTTGAAAGTTCTTTTGAATCGGAAGGGTTCTCTGTGATTGGTGCTCACAATTCTGTACTGGTTTACCTGCAATTCCTCAGCCTGCAATCCCTGTTTACTTCCAGCTGTGGACCTTTCTCAATCACTCTGTCCTTCACCAGGAGATCGTCATTCACACACTGGCCCGCGCCGCACGTCAGGCCAGCCCAAGAGGCAAACTCCGCCCACTGGTAGGCGAATGGGGAACAAGCATATGGAGACTGAGCTGCATGCCTGATTTTATATTGCAAGCTCCAATACATGGTGAGGTGCAGGGAGTTAGCAGTGGTGTTGTGGAGCTTGGAGGAGCATTCCTGCTCCTCTACGCTCCACAAAGCGGATGGTTTTTTTAAACTTTTTTAACATATTCTTATGACATCACTGAGAAACGCACTGCACAAGATGGCTCCTAACAGAAAACTGTCATTATGTGACTGCCACATGACCCTTTTATTGCATTTACATCAGTAGTTGCATTATCACAGTAATCCACTAGGTAGCTCTATTACACTTCTCCCTCAATGAAGAAGTAATCATAAGAAAATAATCATCAGACATAACTTGCATGGTTATACACAAGGTATGCACTTATTTTGCCATATTTACAAATCAACCACTGGTTTTCTGTTTCGAAGAGGATACCTTCGCTCTCAAACAGAACTTTCCAATCTTGGTGTTGAATTTAGACTCATTCTAGGCTGAGCCTGAAGAGTTTTTCTTCAAGGGCAACCCTTGATGTACATTTGGACTCTACAACTTCAGACTTGGACTTAAATTCTAACTTTCTCTTGGACTTGTTTCTAGTACATCTGATGTAAGATTTGCTACTGGTACCCTACTTGTAACAATACTATCTGACTCATCAGAAATAATCGAATATTCCAACTTTCAACTCCTTCCTCATCTGTGGGTAAAGTATGATCAATGTGAACAAATCTAACCTTTCCATGATCAAACATCTTGACCAAATATGTACGAGGGCCACATGTTCACTACCCTTCCTGTTAACCACTTTTGCCATTTATGGTGATTGTTCTTCACTCTCACCCTTTGATGTAATTTCTCACTTCTATCTCTTACTCTACCTCTATCATGATTCTCTTTGTCTTGACTATTTCTCTTCTACTGATAGTGCCAAGTTTGGCTTTAACAACAAGAACCTGGTTCACGGCTGCGGTTTGAGAAACAACTCTGCTAGTGTTCTTCCAGTAGTTGTATGAGGAGTATTTCGATAAGTAATTCGAAAATTTGCTAGATTGTGGTCCAATGACAATTGCCGTTTCCTTGGATTTGGATCCAACATTTTCTTTGAGGCACGTTTTACAATTTGTACTGTGCACTCTACTGCTCCATTTGAAGCAGGGTGGTATGGTGGAACTTTGGTATGTTTCACAGCATTTCTGCTCATGAACTGCAAATTTATCTGAACAAAATTGTGCCCCATCATCAGACACAATTTCTTCTGGGAGGCCATATGAAGAAAACAATCTTTACAAATTGTCTAGTGTTTTTCTTCTTGTTTTCCGCATCGGAAACACCTCTACCCACTTCGAATGATTATCAATCACAAATCTACATCTAACCTTTGCCACACCCTGCGAGGCCATTTCCATGGCTGTAATGGTACTGATGATTGTTTCTTGCTCACCAATTGACATGTTGTACACTGACTGCCGATGTACTGGTCACCATCAGTAACTGTGTGCAAAACTCTTGGTCAAGCACATTTACAGGTACTGGTCATGAATATCTCCTCATAATTTGGACCTGAACTTATTTGGGACAACTACTCTTGCATTCCACATGATACAATCTTTATCCACTGACAATTCATTCCATGAATGATTCATTCCACGGATGAATATCTTTCATCCATGGTTTGGCCAGCCATTTGCTATGTAGTCATACACCTTTGACATAACTGGGTCACGTTTAGTTACTCTACCAATATCTTCAGCTGTGACTGGTAGTTCATCAATGTATGAAAAATAGAACAATTCTTCGACCTTAGGGATAATGTTCAGTTTCTCGTATTTTGAGTTCTTGCTCAACTTTCCCCTTGAGTGCGTATGGTATGGGACATGGCTTGCAGTAAACTGGTCTAGTGTCCTTCTGCACTCTGACACTCACCTTGAAGTTTTGGATCGGACTTGCTGTTTCGCAGAACAGCTTCGGATACTACTTGATGATGTCATCTTTCGATGCAAATTTTGTTTCCACAAGAAAAATCTCATTCCAACCCAACTTAAGTGATCCCAAACAATTTCTACCTATTAAGGCAGGCTTGTCTCCTGCCATTACCATGAGAGGCAAACTCTGAAAACTGATCCTTGTATTTCACTGGTACAGTGATGCATCCTACAACAGGAATTTGCTCTCCTGAGTAGCCTCACAGCTCTATGATTTCTCCAGTCGAAAATCACTCAACTTGTCGAGATGTCGTGATTTCAGTACTATGCTCACGGATGCACCAGTGTCAATTTCCGTGGGTATCCTGATTCCTGCAACGTCTACTTGGATGATGATACATCGCGAATCGTTGTTAGATACCCTCATGCTCCTGATGACTTGTATCTCCAGAACCACCGCATCCTATTGCTTCTCTTCAATGCTATGTAGCGTCTGGTGATTTCTACTTTTGAACATCGGTTTATTCTGCCTTCGCAAGATGTCCAGTTTCCTTGCAGCCGAAACACTCTGCCTTTACATATGGACAGCTTTGAGCAATGTGTTGTCCCAGGCAGTGATAGCATGACTTCAATTTATTGTTACCTTAGCCAGTTGCTGAGGCCTTGGGGCCCAACTGCCTTTTACTTTTAACCTGCAGGTGATTCACCTCGATTGAGATTCTTGGGAGTATTGGTCGGCCATATCAATCGACATAGCTGTCTGACAAGCTAAATCAAATGTCAAGTTAAGGGTTGTCAATAATTTTCTCCTGATTTCTTCATTTTTCAGCCCACAAACAAAGTGGTCACGCAATGCTTGGTCATGAAAGTTTCCAAAATGGCAGTGAATGGATAGCTTTTTTAAAGCTACAATATACTCACTGATACTCTCAGCAATTTCCAGTGGTTCAGGACTGTTCTGTTCTCAGTCAGTGGCGTTTCCTTCGGCTTTTCATCATCGGGGTCTTCGACGATACTATTCACAGTGAAAACATTTCTAGCTGCCTCACATATTCTCCGATGTTTCTCGGTCGTGATGGAACTCACCCAAGCACCGTATTTTTTCCCCATTGGTGAGGCCATCTCTACTCTGGTAACATCAACAGTTCAGCTGGGTGTGCTTGAAATTTACCTTGGATTTTTAGCTGTTCTGCAAAACAAAGAACCTCTCAAAGTCTCTGTTGGTTGGCAGAAACATCCACAAACAAAAATTTCAGCTAGGGAATCTGATTATCCTATCCTCGTTCACCAATGTGGTATATTCTTATGACATTACTAAGAAACACACTACACGAGATGGCTCCTAACTGAAAACTTATCGTGACTTTGCCACATGACCCTTTTATTGTATTTACAACAGTAGTTGCATTACCAGAGAGTCCACTAGGTGGAGCAGTAGTCCATTAGGGGAAGCTTTACAACAACTTTCAGACCACTTCTTCAGCGACCTCCAGCGTTGCAGAACTGGAAAATCTAGTTGGAGCTTGAATAGCACATACTGCACCTGAGTTTATATGTATTTTGCAGAAGGGTCCTGAAACTGACATAGGACCCTTATTTACATATTTAGATTGATCCATTGCTTGATTTCAGACAAATGCCTGACGACCGTGAGGACCAATAACGTGACCCGCAATTGGTATATGTTGTGCCCATTTTACGGCCAAAAAAACGAGTGAAACACCTAGTGATTTCTACCCCAGTGTGTCCAAATAAATTTTGCTGAATGTGGCATTTGCCAAGTGCCAGGATGTCTGATCAGGCCCACTATGTAAATTGAGTTTAACACCCTGTTCTAAACTGTCTAGAAATGAAAATTATTCACTTTTTAAAAAAAATAGAAAATTAACTATCTGAACAAGCATTTGCTTTAATGTGCTTTGAGAGGGCAACTAATTAAATTTATTTATCAATCTTGCAGCTTCAAAATAAAGAAATTTAATTTTTCAATGTTTCCAGAAGTTTAAATGGTGAAAAATACAGGCAGCATTGTCTAATTCTTTGGGCAAGCTGGGCAATTGCATGATCCTGCAAACTTGATAAAATGTGATTTTGGTCATTACCCTGCTGGAATTTATTTGTCTATAAAACTGAAACATTACATGGCTAAATTCATTATATATTTGTATGTATGGTGATGTTTTATGCAGTTAGGTGCTGCAGTGGATTTAGAAAGCCCAGATCTTTAGGGTTTCATTTGTTTTTGTTTCCTATGAATGCTGTAATAGGGAATGGCTGATTTATGACTATTTTAAAAAGGATGATCTCCAAGATTCTGTCAGTCAGAACATAATGGTCTGCTTAAGTAACTTTGAGAGAAGCCAGTATATATTAATTTTCTATTAAAATGTGATTGATTTGTACTGATTATGATAGTCTTTCTGTGCATGTAAGAATTGATAATGCAGGTTACATTATAGAAACAGATGACCTACTTAGCATGTAATAATTATGTATGTATCCAAGCATTTAGAATTGTATACTTACCATTAAGAAATGTTGCTGACAATGATCATTTGTGGTATTTTTTTATTAAAGGAGCTGTAGGCTTTAATTTGTGCCTTACTATCCTTTTTAAACCTGAAGGCTTTGCAGAGATTCATGATTTAAGCTTTGTCCAACAGCAGGATCTATTTTTTAGGAACTTCATAAATCATCTTTAGGTTTAAAGTATAGGTTACTGTCAAGTTATAGTAAATGTCTAAGATACTGTGTAAAAATGGTTTAATCCACGCAATGCCTAATATGTTTTCGTTATTGCATGGTGTTCCTTTTAAGATTGATTGATGGTTGCTCCTTGGTTTATTTTTTTTGTGAAAATCGGACGATGTGGTTTGATTCTCTGCTTGTCTTACTTTATTAAGTTCCTGATCTCAACCACATTGTACACAGAAAGCACCAAGTGGAGCCAGCCTTGGATGTGTATTTCAACTAAGTTGCTTTATGTGCTTCCTAAAAGCTGTTGATAAATGGCATTAGCAGCAATCCAAGAATATGCCACCACCTCTATACCTACAGGAAGTGCATAATATGGTAGAGGACCTGTGAGGGGCACGAATCAAGAGGAAAGTAGGACATGTAGCCCTCCAAAAATAAATTTACCAATCCAGCTTACTTGGCATGTTTCAGTATTGTAACACATTGAAAATTAGCTCAATATACAGATGTAAACTGTTAATTAGTTGTCTCATACAGGACATCCAATTGATTGTTGTTAATAAAATGACAATTCAGAACATTGGGCTAGACTTTCCATCGGGATCCATATCGCCCAAAAATGGGCAATATTTCCGGCGTCAGTGATATTTTTCGGTATCGCTAGAATATCGCCCATTTTAAAAACTACTAGTTTCGAATTTTTAATTTGGGCGGTGGCTGTAGTGATGTGAAATGGGCATTAGCGATTTATTCCGTCGTGCGAGGCCAGCGTCCACAGCAATGGCCATTCTGTGCATGCGTGTTTTTTTAAAGGTGATTAACTTTTCCTGCGATTCTGGAGGTCAGGGGTCATCTGTACATATGTAGAACAGAGAGAGAGTTGTGTGTGGTTGGAAAGCTGCTTTTCTATATTGGGTATTGAATAATTGATTTTTGCTGGAAAATAACAAAATAATTATGAAGAAATAATGGAGCTCGTACAGGTGGTGTTGAGTGATGTCGTAGAGGTGGGTTAAGGGAGTGATCTGGGTGAGGTGGGAGAGGAGATGGTGATGGAAGGCGTGCCAAGTGTTTTTCCAAGGAGGCCAATGCTTTCCTCGTCCACAAGGTAGAAACTCGTTGGGCCCAATTGACCCGGGGTGGTCGTGTGAAACCACCCCTAGAGTTTATCAGCGAATATGGGTGGAGATCGCCGAAGTGGTCTCATCGGTGGCACATGATGTCCATGAGCCGAAGAGTAAGTATTACATTTATTAAATTTATAAATTGTAATGATGCAATGACTCATTAATTCAAATGTAGATCTGCTGGATAGTAATTCGGCTGGTAATCTTGGTGTCATGCGTTAGTTCCTAACCTCGATCTTATTAAATTTATTCTCAGACCGTAGGTATAACCATGCATTCAATTGCATACAAAGCGTATTAGCATATAATGTTAACGATGAATAGCAAGGGCTATGACTAGTTGTGGATTATCTGTGTGTTGTGTAATAGTATCTATTAATATCTGTAATAGTACCAAGGCAATGAGCTTAGGTCATGCTCTTGTTACCTTTGCAGGGGAAACGGTCAAAAAACCGGGCCGAGCAGAAGAGGACCGGCAGATCTGTACCAACTCGCCAACCTCGAGGAATGGGCGTTGGCGTTAGTGGGGGTCCACAATCGTTCGGCCACCTGTGGTGGTGCTGAAACCTGTTCTTGTGCCACGTGAGTAATGTATAAACCATTGGTGAATTTAAAGTAATTTAATGCCATTTCAATACAATGTATGATTGATGTAATGTTGTGCAATTAATGGGATCATGAAATATAATACAGAACCTGCATTGCATTACAATCATGAAGTTAATTATATGTGATGTCTGTCAGTGATATTTATAGCTGCAGTGTTGCTCCTCGTACATATGCCTGTGTAGCGTAAGCATTCTCATGTCACCCTGGCATCCCCTTCTCTTCTACTCACCTCATTTATGTTTTCTCGGTCCCCAGGCTTCGCAGGCTCTCCAGGCTTCGTAGGGCCTCAGGCTCTCCAGCCTCCGCAGGCTGTATCAGGAGGCGAGGTGGCAAGAGCCTCTCCTCTGCTCGTATAAGTCCTCTTGTCCACTGAGAACAGTGAGGAGGTGGAAGAAAGGCCTGCAGAAGGTTGTTCAAATGTTCCTGCGGCCATGTCCTCATCCACCGAGGAAGCAGCGGGGCCAAGCTTCTTGCAGCAGGGCACTCCGAGTGGTTCAATGCCTGCGCCGACCCCGTGGAGGTTGGTTCGGCGAGGTCAGATTGCTCCAAGACCGGCAGATGTCAGCATGGACATGGTGCAACTGTCTCGGACAAGCGTTGGCATTGGTCGAGAGCTCCTCCAAGCAATGGGCGGGTTAACTTGGGCACCTTGCTGCTCTGACCGTGATAGTTTTGGAGGAAATGCCGTGGATGGTTGCGACAATGCAGAGAATAGCCGATTCCATGGATGCCAGACGACAGGCTGTGGTCTCGGAATTGCATCCCAAGGTGCCGTACCGCCATTGCCGATGGATGCGAGTCAGGAGGAAGCAGCTGCTTCTGACTCGGAGGATGTTTTTTAGCAAGCGTTCTCTCCAGCTCCTCCAGCCTCATCTTTGACTCTGCCACTGTCAGCCCCCACATAGCAGCAGTGCTCAAGGCGCCCTGCTCCAAAGTGGCTTGGTGTGGGTAGAAGGGCGGGTGTAAGTGTTGGGGGGTGGGGGGGTGGCGGGTAAAGGCGAGGCATGGCCGCAAGTAGGGCGGGGGGTGGGGGGGGAGACTTTTTTTTGTATCATTGTTAATAAATTTGTTGACTGTTGGGGGATGGGTGAGTGCTACATTTATAATTGTTTTTGAAAGTTTGTTATACTGTTATATATTCTGTTAATGTTACTGTTACTTTAACATTTTTCACTGTTGGGGTGGGGGGGGGGTGTTTATTGTTAAAAAAAATTCTTTAAATCTTTTGTAATCATGAAACATTTTTTATTTAACTTAACATTGTTGTGCAGTGTCTTCCAATAACAAACTTTAAACATCAATACAAAATTTGCAAGCAATGGCGAGGCTAGGCAAGGATGAAACGTAACATAACGCAACTGTCACCAACGTAACTTCATGCAAAACATTCATTTATGAGCTGCTAACACAACAGTCTTGCAGCTGTGTAACTACCACAGGACTTTTCCTGCAGTCTAGGGTGGGGTGAGGATATGGCTTCAACGCCAGCCTGATTGTCCTCCCTGAGGTCCTCGTCTACCTCCTCTTCCGCCTCCCCTCTCTCCTGAAGTGGACCGGCGGTCCCATCTGGCAATTCTTGTCCCCTCCTGATAGCTAAGTTATGCAACATGCAGGTCACCACAATGAACTCAGCACCCTGCTCAGGGTGGTATTGTAAGTCACCTCCCAAGTGGTCCAGGCATCTGAAGCACTGCTGAAGCACTCCAATTGTCTTTTCGACGATATTGCATGTGGCTATATGGCTTTCATTGTAGCGTTTCTCGGCTTACATCTGGGTCTTGCGCAGGGGGGGGGGGGGGTCGGTCATGAGCCAGCTGGCAAGGCCATATCCTTTATCCACCAGCATCCAACCGTGACCTTGTGGCTGACTCTTAAACAGGTCAGAGACAGTGCTCTCACGCAAGATGTGCGCATCATGGATGCTCCCTGGAAATTTTGCATTTACTGTCATTATTATTTACTTGTGGTCGACAACGAGTTGCACATTCAGAGAGTGGAATCCCTTTCGGTTCTGAAGCACCTCGGCATCCTGAACAGGTGCTCGCAGAGCATTGTGCGTACAGTCTATTGCTCCCTGCACCTTGGGGAAGTTTGCTATTCTCGAGAAACCCAAAGCCCCCTCAGTCTGTGCCTCCCTGGTCATAGGGAAGTTTATAAAGTCCATCCTGTGAGCATAAAGGGCTTTAGTCACCTGTTGAATGCAGCAATGTGTGGCATGCTGAGAGATACCATAAATGTCGTCAGCTGAGGCCTGAAAGGAGTCTGATGCATAGAAGGAAAGTGCTGAAGTAACCTTGACCTCAACGGGCAGTGCAGTACTGATGGTGCTGTTCGGCTGCAGATCTCCCTTAATTAGCCGGCATATCTCACTGATGACGACCTTTCGGAAACGCAGCCTCCTAAGGCACGTGTTATCAGACAAGTCCAGGTATGATTGCTTATCCCTGTAAGTACATTGGGTGTAAGGTCTCCTCTTCAGCAGTCTGCCACCTGTTTGGGCACATAAAAATCTTCAATAAACCTTCTCCCATCTCTCGTCTGCAGCATGTGAGTAGTCATCAATACTGGCTGTGAAATTATAGGCCCCATTACTATAAATGCCCTATTATGGTGTCAAAATTATTAAATTGTCCTCTAAAAATGCAATAGAAACTCAAAATTCACCACAATGTGATTAGATGGTTGTCAAGAGATTTTAAAATGACCTTAAAAGCACTCACTAATTACTTCAATACTCCCATGAACTTGAAGCAGCCTTCTATGAAAAGTTCTTTGAATTGCAAAATGGTGTCCATACCGCTGGGTTAAGGTCAGGTGAGTGCAGGTTTTCTTGAGCGTCTTTTTGAGCGAGCGATCATTTGGGCGGTATATGGGCGAGATGCCGAAAGTAATGCTCAGCGATAATCTGGGCGGTATTTCCATTATAAACCGTATTCTGGGCAGTGCACGAGTGATGATGTCAGATTTTATTAAAAAAATATGGGCGGGCAGTTCAGCTAATTCCCAGCGTTAATTGTATGCCGAAAGTTACGCCGGCGATAATTAGGCATTCGTTTCCATTTTTAATCAAATATGGGCGTTAAACTCAATCTCGGCAGTTAAATGGGCGGTAACTGAGCGATCCCGATGGAAAGTCTAACCCATTAATTTGTAAGCTATTCGGCATAAGATCAGCACCAAGTCGCACATGTGATGTGGCAGTCATGTATTGAAGATTTGAAATGTGTTGTAATGCTGACATGGCATTATATTTAATTTATAGAATACTATATGTTTCAGTGATACATAAGAATAAGCATATATATAAAAGCATACAGTTCCTTTACATCAACACATAAATGAACATTGTGAGCCTTTCTCTTGTATTTGCCATTTCCTAATGTTAAAAATTTAATAATGTTCTTTGCTTTGTTAAAAGTTAGTACTTAGTAATTTTTGCGAGATGAACAGGGTAATATGCAAAGTCAAAATAGAGGTGGCATCAATAACCAACACTGAGATATTAAAGGCTGAACAGGTTGGTATGCTCTCTCTTGCTTTACTCCGTTCTTAGTAATCTGAAATTAAGTTGTAGGCTGAGATTTTTTATAATCTCTATAGATGCAGTTTTTTGCATGTGTAGATGACTCTCCATTTATTGATACTGTGTTTAAATTTTGAGAAATTCTTTTCTTTAAATGCAAAAGATGGATTTGGGGTCTCGTGTCAAGTATTTGGAAGAGAACATCGGGCTGATGGTGTAATGTTCAGCACCTGTAGAGCTGCTTCACATAGTTACTGGCGTCCTGCTTTACTGGATGCTGGGTCCTTGTTACAGTGATGCAGTTGGCTAGCAACTGCAGCCAAGAAAATCTCTACACATGTGTGCTAGGCTCATTAAAGCCCCCAAAAATGTTTGGCTAAAACATCTTAATGTAGTTGAAGCATCTGAACAGAAATCCAAACTGCACTTAGAAAAAGCAGGCATTGCAAAGGATGGTCCATTCAATGGGCCCAAGTTTCCACATGATTTGCGCCTGATTTTTAGGAGCAACTGGTGGAGAACGGACTATCTTAGAAATCGGAATTCTCCACATTTTTTTTTCTGCAGTTCTAGTCAGGTAGAACAGTTCTACTTTGGAACAGAATTTTTTCTTCAAAAGGGGGCGTGTCCGGCCACTGACGCCTGATTTCAAAGTTTCCACAGTGAAAACGTACTCCAAACTAAAGTAGAATGGAGCAAGTGAAGATTTTTGTAGAACTGAAAAAATCTGTTCTACACATTAAAAAATCAGGTGCAGGTTACAAATTAGGCGTCCAGAACGAGGTGGGGGGGGAAGGGAACTCATTAAATTCTACAATAAATCCTTATTTATACTTCTACAAATATTATACAAATAAATCCAACCTGAATAAACATTTATAAGCAAAGAAAAGATTTAAATAAACCATCTTCCTACCTGTGTGAAAGTGCTTCAGGCACGGAGAATGTTGCAGGCGTTCGTTCCTGCGGGGGGGGGGGGGAGGAAAGGGAACAGCCGTTTCGTTCCCCTGGAGGGGGGGGGGAATTAAACAGCCGTTTCGTTCCCGTGGAGTGGGGGGGGGGGGAATTAAACAGCCGCTTCGTTCCCCTGGAGGGGGGGGGGGAATTAAACAGCCGTTTCCTTCCCGTGGAGGGGGGGGGGAATTAAACAGCCGTTTCCTTCCCGTGGAGGGGGGGGGGGGGAAGGGAACAGCCGTTTCGTTCCCGCGGGGGAGGGGGGGAAGGAGACAGAGAGAAGGCTGCAAGTGCTGATGTGCTGATGGCAATGTGCTTTTATTAAAAAATGTTCAAAAATTAAACAGCGACAAAGAACGACAAAAATGGCCGAGTGCCAATGTTTTTTTCACACTGAGCATGCGCCAACGCGCATGCGCAGCGTTGCCGGCAGGAAAAAAACTAATTTAAATAGTACCCGCCCCCTCCCACTTACAAAATCAGCGCGAGTGTAGGCTCCGCCCCCCTGGGCGCCGCGCCAAACAGACAAGGAGCTGCAGGGCTCTCCAGAAATGCGAGTTTTTTTTTTAGGTGCCGTTTTAGGCGCAAAAAACGGGCGCCCAGCTCGGAGGGGCGCCCGTTTTTTATCGTGTGGAAACTTGGGCCCAATATGTTGGGCCCTTACTCTGAAAGGGATTAATTTGATTGGACCGGTCATAAATAGCTGCTTTGCTACAAGTTTGGTGTTTAACTACTTAACCAAAAATCAATTTACTGTCAGCTCGACCCAATTTTCTGTCTCTGATAAATTCCCCAAAGATATTTCATTGAATGCTGTCCATGTATGACCAATGGTTATCTGTCTGGGCAACCTTTTGTATTTCTAACTTGTGGAAGAGGGGGATTGGAGGTGGCATGCCAAACAGGTGCATTTGCACCGCAGGTGATTAGAACATAAGAAATCGGAGCAAGAGTCAGCCATTCTTCCCCTCGAGCCTGCGCCATTCATTAAAATCATGGCTGATCTTCTACCTCAACTGCACTATCCCCATATGCCTTGATTCCCTTAATATCCAAAAATATATCAATCTGTCTTGAATATACTCAACGACTGAGCATCCACAGCCCTCTGAGTGAAGAAATTTCTCCTCATCTCAGTCCTAAATGGCGGACTCCTTATTCTGAGACTGACCACTGGTTCTAGACTCCCCAGCCAGAGGAAGCATCCTTCCTGCATCTACCCTGTCGAGCCCTGTAAGAATTTTGTATGTTTCAATGAGGTCACCTCTCATTCTTCTATTAAGAATATAAGCCCAGTCTACTCCATCTCTGCTCGTAGGATAATCCCGCCATCCCAGGAATCAGTCTGGTGAACCTTCATTGCACTCCCACTGGCAAGTATATCCTTCCTCAGGTAAGGAAACCAAAACTGTACACAATACTCCAGGTGTGGGTCCTATATAATTGCAATAAGATGTCTTTTCTCTTATACTCAAATCCTCTTGTAATAAAGGCCAACATACCATATGCATTCTTAATTGCTTGCTGTACCATGATTTGTGTACAAGGACACCCAGGTCCCTCTGAACACCAACATTTCCCAATCTCTCACCATTTAAAAATACTCTGTCTTTCTATTTTTCCTATCAAAGTGGATAACTTCACATTTCTTCACATTCCATTTGCCGTGTTCTTGCCCATTCACTTAGCCTGTCTAAATCACCTTGAAGCCTCTTTGCATCCTCCTCACAACTTACATTCCCACCTAGCTTTGTATCATCAGCAAACTTGGATATATATTACATTTGGTCCCCTCATCCAAATCATTGATAGAGATCGTGAATAGCTGAGGCCCAAGCACTGATCCTTGCGGTACCCCACTAGTTACAGTCTGCCAACCCAAAAATGACCCGTTTATTCCGACACTCTGTTTTCTGTCCATTAACCAATCCTCAATCCTCAATCCATGCTAGTCTATTACCACCCAATCCCATGAGTCCTAATTTTTTTTTAATAACCTCTTGTGTGTTACCTTATCTAATGCCTTCTGAAAATCCAAATACACTGCATCCACTGATTTCCCCCTTATCTATTCTTCCAGTTACAACCTCAAAAAACTCTAACAGATTTGTCAAACATGATTTCCCTTCCATAAATCTGTGTTGACTCTGCTCAATCCGATAATTATTTTCTAAGGGCCCTATTACCACATCCTTAATAATAAATTCTAGCCTTTTCCCTAATACTGATGTCTGGCTAACTGGTCTGTAGTTCCCCATTTTCTCTCTCACTCCTTTCTTAAATAGCAGGAATACTTTTGCTACCTTCCAATCCGCAGGAACCTTTCTACAATCTATGGAATTTTGGATGATGTCAACCAATGCATCCACTTTCTCTATAGCCACCCCTTTCAAAACCCTGTGTAGTCCATCAAGTCCAGGGGATTTATCAGTTTTCTGTCCCATTAATATCTCGGGTCCTATTTTTTTCACTAATCTCTTTCCATTCCTCATTCTCCTCAGACCTTTGGTTCTCCACTATTTCCAAGAGTTAGTTTTCCTTTACGCTGACACCAGTGTTTGCTGATCTGGACAGATCCAAAGAAAGCTCATGCAGAGAAAATCCCCCAAAGAGATCATTACAGACCTGCAAATTCCTGCAGTCAGACTTCAAAATCACTTGAGGTAACTATTGATCATTTACATTGCTTCGTCCTTCCAAGCATCAGTGCCACTCAATTCTACCTCATGGAAAACACAAGAGGACGCTACAATTTTACCACCTGGCTGGCTTCCCTAAAGTGCAGTGTAGGAAATAACTGATGGCATGAAAGTGGCCATAGCCTTTAGATCCAGTGCCATCCCCTTCATGGCCATAAAGGGCTTCCATTCCAAGAATGTGCACAATCTGTGATCATAGGTTCAGAACAAGGCATTTCAATGCCTGCTATCCTGGCAGTTGCCATGATTCATTCATTTTATGTCAATCTGCAGTGCCACCATTATTTTCAAGGCCAGGAAGACTGGATCCAGAATGAAAGATATGCATGACCATTTACGGCCTTTGAGAACTGAAGAGCAATGAGACGCATGCTGTATTGGTGGAGCAAATCTTGTACACCCGAAAGCAAGGTTCAGGTGCTTGGATCGATCAACACAGCCCAGCCAAGATATCGAAAATTGTCACCTATGTGTTGCATTAATTCATCCTGCAAAAGTTCCTTGCCAAGGTGCAGGCGGGAGATTACAGACTGCAGCAAATAGTTAGAAGATAACCTTGATCATGAGATTGAAAGCATATCTGCAGACATGAATGAATTGTAAGGCAGGCTGCAATCAAGGATACATTTAATTACCTGAAATATCTAGTACACAGCAGTCATCTATATGTGCACCAACTCCTTGCCAAATAAAGCATTATTTCACTTGGGCATCATTTTATGTCAAAACCCATGAAAACAGCATAATTTCTTCACAACACCCTTAAACCCATTATAACAGAAGAACTGAAGATATTTTTTAATATCAGTGAACCCAACTTTTATTCACCCTTGCAGCTTATGATGCAGGTGTGTTCTCTGTGCTGTGCTCCAGTGCTTTCGCCTCAGGGAAAATGTGCTCCCAAATGTTCCTGTGGTGCTGGAGGAAGTGAGTTGGATAGCTGCAGGATGTCGGTATCTGCCTGGTGTACTCGAAGTGGGCCACGATCTCCATGTGTTGGCTCAATAGGTAGCCCGAGAACTATAGGCACCACAGGTACTGACATCGTGGCTGTTGGACTTGTATGCTCAGGGTCACATTTGTAGTCATTTGAACAATGCGACTAGGTGATACAGGTCTAACTTCATTCTCCGAAGCATCTGTGCCATCTTCCACCATTCCGCTACTACTGCGCACTTTATCAGCATAAAAGAAAGACTTGTATTTATTTAGTGCCTTTCATAGCCTCAGGAAGTGCCAAATAGCTTTACAGCCAATTAAGTACTTTTGAAGTGTAGTCACTGTTGTAATGTAGAAACCATGGCATCCAATTTGTGCACAGAAAGGTCCCACAAACAGCAACGTAATAACTTGCAGGTGATGGTACATCAATGCTCCTGCTGTCCATGTCCTTCTAGGTGATGGAGGTTGTGGGTTTCGGAGGTGCTGCTGAAGAAGCCATGCCGAGTTGCTGCATACTAGGAGCCATGGTGCACCGGTGGTGGTGTGAGTGAATGTTGAAGGTGGTGGATGGGGTACTAATCAAGTGGGGGCTGCTTTTTTCTGGATGGTGTCAAGCTTCTTGAGTGTTGTTGGAGCTGCCCTCATTCAGGCAAGTGGAGAGTATTCCATCACACTCCTGAATTGTGCCTTGTAGATGGTGGAAAGGCTTTGGGGAGTCTGGAGGTGAGACACTCGCCACAAAATACCCAGCCTCTGAGCTGCTCTTGTTGCCACAACATTTATGTGGCTAGTCCAGTTAAGTTTCTGGTCAATGGTAACCCTCCCCAGCATATTGATGGGGGATTCAGTGCTGGTATTGCCATTGACTATCAAGGGGAGGTTGTTAGACTCTCGCTTGTTGGAGATGGTCATTGCCTGACACTTGTTACTTGCCATTTATCAGCCCAAGCCTGAATGTCGCTCAGGTCTTGCTGCACGCGGGCATGGACTACATTATATGAGAAGATGTGAATGGAACTGAACACCGTGCAATCATCAGCGAACATTCCCACTTCTGACCTTGTGATGGAGGGAAGGTCATTGATGAAGCAGCTGAAAATGGTTGGGTCTCGGACACTGCCTTGAGGAACTCCGACTGCGATGTTCTGGAGCTGGGATGATTGACCACCAACAACCACAACCATCTTCCTTTGTGCTAGGTATGACTCCAGCCAGTGGAGAGTTTTCCCCCCGATTCCCATTGACTTCAGTTTTACTAGGGCTCCTTGATGCCACATTCGATTAAATGCTGCCTTGATGTCAAGGGCAGTCACTCTGGAATTCAGCTCTTTTGTCCATGTTTGGACCAAGGCTGTAATGAGGTATGGAGCACAAGTCTTCAGCATGACAGTCGAGATGTTGTCAGGGCCGATAACCTATGCAGTGTTCCAGAGCTTAGGGCTTTGACAGCTGAAGGTGCAGCCACCACTGGTTGAACGATTAAAATCAGGGATGCTCAAGGGCAGGGTGGGGTGAAGAGAGTGATTATGGGGCTGGAGGAGATTAGAGAGAGAGAGAGGGGCGAAGCCATGAATGGATTTGAAAACAAGGATGAGATCTTTAAATTGAGAGGTTGCTTAACCAGGAGCCAATGTAGGTCAGTGAGCACAGGGGTTGATGGGTGAACGGGATTTTGTGCGAGTTAGGACACGAGCAGCAGAGTTTTGGATGACCTTAAGTTTACATAGGGTAGAACATGGGAGGCTGGCCAGGAGTGTGCTGGAGGAGTCAAGTCTAAACCGAACCACCCTTCTAGCCAGCACCACCTGAAGCATAATTTCCAGAGCTGCAAAATGAAATGATGCTCTCTCTGCTTGGCTTTGCTGCAGGCATTTCACATCCACAGTTCAGTCTTTGAAGAGCTGCTGATGCCAGGTAACGCACGCCTTGTCCTCTTTGCACTCCAGCATGTCTTTTGTGCTGAGAGCACCACAATAATATATAAATGAAGTGGCTTTGCATTAAGCTGCAAGGCCAGCACCATGCACTGTACGTTACACACAGTGCCCAAACAGCAACCCTTCCAATACCGCTGCATTTGGACTGCGTGATCAGTCGATACTCACTGGTACTTGTACATAGGTTTGGAAAGCAACTTATACTTATTATTCAGCTGGTGTTGATTTGTTCGTGTTCATGTTATGGTGCACTTCTAATGAAGTTATACCTGTTGAATGACCTGTATCTGGGGTGGCTTAATTTTAAGTGAAGGGAGAAGGGTGGGGAGGGCAGGGAGAAGCATTCCATTCACTTCACTTGCTATGGCATAAATTCCTGGTTTGATTATAGATTTCTGAGTGTGATTTCTTATAAAAATAATGGCCTAGATTTAACAGGGTCTATGATGCCCATCGTAAGTGCCCTGCAAGTTTTGGGTTTCGGCATTCAATGTGCATGTGTGGAACTTGCAATCTGTTAAGGTTTGCCTTGACTGATTTGTATACATCCGTGACAAAATCATTTTCACTGGTGCAGGGCTATTTGCCCAGTGAATACCCACAAAACCCTTAGGCCTGGTAAAAGCAGGCATAAGGCCACCTTTTTATCAGTATAAGGATTTAAATAAATGTTATAAAATTTTAAATGATAACTTCACTAACATTTAAAATTAATTTTGATAAACTTTGTCCCAGTGAAGAAGGTTTAATTTAATTTTTCAAAATTTAAATTTTATTTTAAATGTTTAATTAAATGGTATTTTAATTAATTTTGAATCTGTGATCATTTATTTTTATTTCGGTATTGTGAAATTGTATATATTTGGTGACTCCAGATTTATATAACACAATGTAAGTGTTTGTGTGAAACAAGACTGTTGCACCTTGAAAGTGCTTTCTTTCCCACTAGTCTGTAGTTCATGGGACTGGGAGCATGTAAATCCTGTAAAATTCGATAAGCCTCACATATGCTTTGTGTTATAGTTACTGCTTCAGTGGTATTAGTTATAACAGTGTTGTATCTTATTTTTCTGCTAATGTTTCATTTTTAATTGTAATAAACATCATTCATAGCCCATCGCCTAATATGCACACTTCAACCCTGAGTTTGGGAGGAGGAAAGATCCTATGAAACATGCCACCTGCAATGTTCACTTAGTACACATTTAGCTCATCCAGCCAGAAAAACATTACAAGCTCTCCATCGCTACGGCCAACATGGAAACCTGGCTGAGGGGTGATGACACCTTCCTCCTTAATGAAGTCTCCATGCCTGTCTACACCTTCCACGACTTACCCTGCCTAAACTGCACAGTGGCAGTGTGGCTTTTATCACCAAGTAACACCTTGGTCTGTCCCCCCTACTCCTGACGCCACCTCCTTTGTTCCACCTCACTTGCCTCTTATTTAAAATCCTCATTCTCTGCCGCCCACCCAAGTACCATGCCATGTTGCACCTAGATATCTTCACTGCTTTCCTTCCTCAACCTTTGCACCAAGCAATTTATCGTCCTATGATTTCAACCTCCATCGCAACTCATCGTGACTTCTCTTCTGAGTTCACTGCCATCCTATCCTCCCTTGATCTTTCTCTCTCCATTTTAAACTCCACTACCCATATTCATGGCCACCGCCTTGACTGCGCCATCTCACTTGACATGGCTACTCCCATCGTGTCAATCACAGATAAGAGCATCTCTGATCACTTCCTCCTTTCGCTCGCCATCCACATCGCCCTTCACCCTCCCAACCCTACTTTCTTCTGTGTACACCCCTGGAAGAAATCTGTTCACCATGAAGATTTCTGCAGCATCAACTCCACCTTTGATGACTTTGTCCCCATGAAAACCATTACTCCCTCTCACCCCCTTGTCATTTCTGCAGTACAACCTTCATCTCCCCTCCCTTAAGTCCAAGGGATGCAGGTTTGAACATTTATGGTGGACAACTGGTTTTATCCATTCATCAACACATCTGGCTGGACTATATAAAGTCCTATCTGGTCCTGCTCTCCTGTGCCAAAACTGTTCTATATTTCAAGATCATCCTGCCCTGCCTCCGCCAACCTCCCCTCCAACAAGTGCAAGGAGCTCATAGATTTTGATCACCAAGATTGAGACCATACATTCAGCTATCTGAGTCGCTTCTCTCCCTTCCACTAGCTCACCGGGCCAGACTTTCCCGAAGATCCCCGCCCCTGCCCCAGCCCTGCTCCAGCCCTAAACCAGCATCTTAAGTTTCTCTCCTATCTCCTCTCATGCCTGTTCTGAGCTCCTCTGCTCTAAGAGACCCACCTCCTGTTCCCTCAACACTATTCCCACCAAACTGCTGATATCCCAACTTCCCTTCCTGGCCCCCATGTTAGCTGATATTATTAACGGTTCTCTCTACTCGGGTACTGTCCCTCTCCCTTCAAATCTGCCCCCCTCCTCAAAAAAATCATCCTTGACCCCTCTGTCCTTGTAAACTACCACCACATCTCCAATCACCAATTCCTCTGAATGTGATGTCCTCTCCCAAATCCATGCCCATCTTTTCTGGAACTTCACATTTGAATCCCTCCAATCATATTTCCTCCCCTGCCCCAGAACTGAAATGGCTCTAATAAGTCACAATAGTTACATCCTATGTGACTGTGACGATGGTAAATTATCCCTCCCCATCTTTCTTGACCTGTCTGCAGCCTTTGACATAGTTGACCACACCATCCTCCTCCAATGCCTCTCCTCCATTGTCTAGTTGCATGGACGACACTTGCCTGGTTCCATTCTTATCTATCCAGTCATAGCCAGCAAATCCCCTGCAATGGCTTCTCTTCTATTTTCACCATTACCTCTGGAGTTCCACAACAATCTATACTTGGTCCCCTCCTTTAATGTACCTTGGGACGTTTAACTACATTTAAAGGCGCAGGTTCGAAGAGCCGAATGGCCTGCTCCTGCACCTATTTAATATGGTTCTCCTAGTTCTCAGTTACATGCTGCCCCTTGGCGACATCATCCAAAAACACAATGTCATGTATGCTGACGACACATAGCTTTACCTCGCCACCATCTCTCGACCCCTCCACTGTCTCCAATTTGTCTCACTGCTTGTCTGACAACCAGCACTGGATGAGTAAAAAATCTCCTCCAACTAAATATTGGGAAGAGCAAAACCATTGTCTTTGGTCCCCAATCCCTCGCCACCGACTCCATCTCTTTCACTGGCATCTGTCTGAGGCTGAACCAGACTGTTCGCTACCTTGGTGGAGTTGTGAGCTTCCGACCACACATCCTCCATCACCAAGACCGCCTACTTCCACCTCCATAACACTGGCCGACTCCACCAGTGCCTCAGCTCGTATGTTGATGAAATGCTCAACCATGCTTTGTTACCTCTAGTCTTGACTATTTCAACGTTCTCCTGGCTCGCCTTCCCTCTTCCGCGCTACATAACTTAAGGTCATCCAAAATTCTGCTGCCAATATCATAACTTGCACCAAATCCCATTCACCCATCACTGCTGTGCTCACTGATCTACATTGGCTCCCGGTCCAGCAATGTCTCAATTTTTATATTCTTCGACTTGTTTTAAAATCACTCCATGGCTTCACCTATCTCTGTAACCTCCTTCAGCCCAAAATCTCTGCGTTCTTCCAATTCTGGCCTCTTGCACATCCCCAATTCTAACTGCTCCACTATTGATAGCCGTGCTTTCAGCTGCCTAAGCCCTATGCTCTTGAATTCCATCCCTAAACCTCTACCCCTCTCTCCTCTTTTAAGGTACTCCTTAAAACAGACCTCTTTCATCTGTCCTGATATTTCCTTATTTGTCTGTGAAATTTTGTTTGATAACGCTCCTGTTCTGTACCTTGGGATGTATTACTACATTAAAAGTGCTATATAAATGCAAGTTGTTGTAACATTCCCCTTAAGATGCTGACTGGCATATTTCCAGCATTTTCTGTTATTTAAAATTTCCAACATTTGTGTTATTTTACTTTTGTTAACTGACCAGTATAAAAAGTGCCCAAGTGCAAATTCACTTTTATATTCATAGCTCTTACGACACAATGCAGGAGCTATTATATATTAGTATCTCTTCTCCTCCATACTACACTACACACCCGTTATCATCATCATCATAGGCAGTCCCTCGAACGAGGATGACTTGCTTCCACGAGTTCACAGATGTTTCGATGCACGACCCGATGTTCCAGTCCTGAACTCCAATTGAGGGGGTGGAGGATGCCTGAGCGTGAATTTTTTTTAATGTGTGGTGACTGCTGCACACCAGTCACCACACGGGCTTGGCAGAATTAGGTCTTGGTCCAGTGGCAAGGATTAACCAAGACGACTGGAGACCTGCTCTGCTGCATGGACTGAGCATGTGCACACGCTGCAGTGTGGGCTGGCCCGTGCTGCCCCGGGCCCTCGGCTCTTCTGGGCCCCGTACCCTCATCTGTCGCACCTCCGCCACGATCTTACGCCGCTCCTCCGCCATAAACATTCACCGCATCTCACCACAAGCACTTGCCGCTCATCCGCCCTGACCATCCCACTCCTCTGTACCTGGGTCCTGCCGATGTTCCTGCCCACGCTCCAAATCAGCGACCAGGATTTTGATGACGTCACCCAGTTGCCCATCTCAAAATCGTCGCACACTTGGAGCAGCTCGCGCTGGAGGTTGAAGTGGTATGCCGCTCTAGCTCTTTTATAGCCTGACCTGTGGAGCTGTTCTCTCTCAGGTCGGGGGGCCACGATGTCCCAGACCCGCCGCTCCAGCTCTTTTAATTCCCGACCTGCGGAGCTGTTCTCTCGCAGGTCGGGGAGCGCGCGCACACACACACACACACACACACACACACACACAATTGAAAGCTTTGATGGACAGAAGTAGCACTTGGAATAATTTAATGGCCCAGAATTTGCAGTCAGAGGCTTCCCACCGGAGTACGCCACCGACCCGCTAAAAATATCCGCACTTGCCTTCAGGCTGTGGAAACTTCGGGTCCTAGGCCAGCAGGCAGTTCAGAAGTGTCTGAGATCATGTGGGCCAGGTCCTCCAATCATAAAGGAGGATTCCTAATATGCTGATGAGGATTCCATTTGTGAACAGAATTCTCATAAGCATATTAGGAATCCCCAAATAATTTATGACTGGAATAAAAATAAATGTTCCCGTTTTCAAATTTCATCAAAAGTCCCTTCAATGAAGCAGGCAATAAAAATTAAAATTTTTGAAACAATAGACTTAAACATTTTAATCTGGGCCAAAATTTGCATAAACTCATTTTAAGTGCTTGCATGATTTTTTATTTTTAAATTTGTTCATTTAAGAGTTATATTAACCCTTAATCTGGTGAAAGCAGGCCTATCATAAGGAATTTGTGGGTATTTCCTGGGCAGTAGGTTGATTCCAGGGATGAGGGGGTTGATTTATGAGGAAAGGTTGAGTAGGTTGGACCTCTACTCATTGGAATTCAGAAGAATGAGAGGTGATCTTATCGAAATGTATAAGATTATGAGGGGGCTTGACAAGGTGGATGCAGAGAGGATGTTTCCACTGATGGAGGATACCAGAACTAGAGGGCATGATCTTAGAATAAGGGGCCGCCCATTTAAAACAGAGATGAGGAGAAATTTCTTCTGAGGGTTGTTAATCTGAGGAATTTGCTGCCTCAGAGAGCTGTGGAAGCTGGGACATTGAATAAATTTAAGACAGAAATATACAGTTTCTGCAACGATAAGGGGTTATGGGGAGCGGACGGGAAAATGGAACTGAGTCCATGATGAGATCAGCCATGATATTGAATGGCGGAGCAAGCTCGAGGGGCTGTATGGCCTACTCCTGTTCTTATTTCTTATGTTCTTATGTAAAATAGCCCAACTCTCTGCCAGCGGAAGTGATTTTTGAGTTGATGGGGTAGATCTGTCAAGGCAAACCTTGACAGATTGCAAGTTCTGGGTTTTCGTGCATGCACAGCGCCTGCGGAATCCCAGAACATGTGGAGCTTTTTGGAAGGCTTGCGAGATCGGCACTGCAAAATCTGGGCTAATCAGTTTGGACCTGTGGCATAATCAGTGGAATTACCTTAATTATTCACCCAAAGCCTATTTAGACCCCTTGGTCTTATCTGCTGACCACTTTTGTGGCTACTTTGTAATGCAAATACTGTTTTGCTATTGGTACCTAATTCAGAGCTGTGCAAGTTTTACCCTGGCTCAGCAGCTCTGTAGCCAGCAAAGTGGTGCCCCATGCCCAGATATTTAAATATATGCAAAGCTTCAGTCAATAGTGTTCTGAGCACCAGTGATATTTTTTACGTTGGTCAGCTCTTTACCAACCTGAAAAGCCAACCATCTGGAATATTTTCAAAAAAATTTAAATTAAGAGTGGCCCAATTTAGCTGCAGTTATCCTGAAGCTGGTTGCAGAACTGACGAAGGGTCATCGACCTGAAACGTTAACTCTGCTTCCTCTCCACAGATGCTTCCTGACCTGCTGAGATTTCCAGCATTTTCTGTTTTTATTCCAGATTCCAGCATCTGCAGTATTTTGCTTTTGTATTAGCTCACTCAATCTGCTGGCTCAAAACTGCAATTACATTGTAGTTTGTATATCAATACAATGTGACTTGACTCACAAACGCAAGTTTATTTGAAAAGTTAATCATGATGCCTTTCACATAATATCATTGGAAGCGGAATACAGATCTGTGAAATAATTCAAATATTTAACCAGCTATTTAATGGGTGGAGCTCTTTCCTCAACATTCATGTGCAGAGAGCTCGATTCAACTTGCAGCCCATCTAAATGGCCAATTAAATTGTTTTTTCGTGATTTTTTTTTTTCAGGACTTGAATATAGCATTGCTAAAGACTCCTTCAGATATTATGTTGGGAAAATCATTTCCTGTGCTAAATTGCGGACATGTCTGCCAGCTAACTTCTTCATCTCCCACCTATCACAGAATCACATAATCACAGAACATTTTTTCTTCTCTCCGTTCTCTTTTCCTTGGCCCTGTTCCTTCGTACAAGCTGTTCATGTGTAACATTTCCCAGTTCAGGCCATTAACTTGAAGGGTTATCCCTATCTTCATCTCTAGATGCTGCCTGACCAGCTGAATGTTTCTAGCATTTGCTGTTTTAATTTCAGAATTCCAGCACCTGCAGTTTTTTGTTTTTGCAGGATAGTGTTGTATACTGATTTACACGGGGTATTCTTTGAAAGTGGGCAGTGGGTAGAGAGAGAGAGAGAAATGACATGTTCTGCATACATCTCAAATGATATTGAACCATTAAGTATCCATTTCTGTTTTTGTATTGTCTCCTTGTTCTATAGAAACAATAACTAAGGGATAGACTGTGTTTGTGTCAAGGTTAGAAATTTGTGAAGTGAGATCTTAGCACTGAGTGCATAGTTATTTTCATGGGGTAGAGAGACCAATCATCCCCTCCCCCAAAAAATATTTTTGGCTCTTTGATGAATTATCTAGCACTTGCAGTCACACCTATATGTGTGTAAATATTCCATGCTCGCATATCTTGGATCAGTTAGTACTGTGGGGGAGGGTTTAAACTAATTTGGCATGGGGAGGGGAACTAGGACGTAGCAGCAGAGAGGAACAACATGCAGAGAAAACTAGGAGGGGTAAACAGCATCAGAATATAGAATAATAACACAAAATCTGAGCAGGATTAGGCGATATGGCCCTCTGAGCCTGCTCTGCCATTCAATAAGATCATGGCTGAACATTTGAATCCAGTCCACTTTGCTGTCCTATCCCCATATCTCTTGATTCGCGTAGTGCCCAAAAATCTATCTATCTCAGCCTTGAATGTATTCATCAACTGAGCATCTTACAGCCCTTTCGGGTAGAGAATTCCAAAGATTCACAACCCTCTGAATGAAGGAATTTCTCCTCATCTCAGTCTTAAATGGCCCATCCCTTATCCTGAGACTATGACCCCCTAGTTCTAGACTCTCCACCCAGGGAAAACAGCCTTGCAGCATCTACCCTGCCAAGCCCTCTAAGAATTTTGTAAGTTTTAATGAGATCAGTTCCCATTCTTAACTCTAGAGAATATAGGGTCATTCTACTCATTCTCTCCTCATCGGACAATCCCCTCATCCCAAGAATCAGTCTGGTGAACCTTTGTTGCACTCGGTCTATGGCAAGTATATTCTTCCTTAGTTAAGGAGATCAAAACTGTACACAGTGCTCCAGGCGTTGTCTCACCAAAGCCCTATATAATTGCAGCAAGACTGCCTTTTTCATGTAATCTTAAACCCCTTCCAATAAAAACTAACACACCATTTGCTTTCCAAATTGTTTGCTGTACTTGTACAAAGACATCCAAATCCCTCTGAATACCAACATTTGCTTGTGTCTCAACTTTAAAAGAAAAAAATCTTCTGTTTTCCATTCTTCTGACCAAAGTGGATAATTTCACATTTCCTCACATTATATTCCATCTGTCACCACCTTGCCCAATCACTGAACCAGTCCATCGAGGCAGTATTTGACCGAGTGTGTCATAAAGGAGCCCTAGTAAAATTGAAGTCAATGGAAATCGGTGGGGGGCGGGCAGGGAGGGGAGTGCGCTGGTGGGCAACACTCCACTGGCTGGAGTCATACCTAGCACAAAGGAATATGGTTATGGTTGATGGAGGCCAATGATCTCAGTCCCAGGAAATCATTGCATTTCAACCCAAACTACAAGTTTGAAGCTACCCCTGCAGAGTCCATTGCCCATCCCCTGACCCTGCATGTCTTTGTTCTCACTGAGCTCTTTGAACTGCCGGAACGGTGCTGAAACTTGACTTCCATCGCCTGGATTCCTCTGCCAACAGAGCTTTGCTGCTCTACTGACTACACTGTTTGACTCAGCTGCTGTATCTTTGCTCTGTTATTCAGTTGCTTCAAGTCTTTGCTGCTGAAGTTTTTTGCCAAATTGGTTTCCGATCTCTTGGACTTCTCTGGACATCGAGACGACATTTCTGCTTTGAACTACACTGGATTATACCACTACATTTCTGCACTGGATGATACCGGATTACACTGTAAGCCTTACCTGCTGTGTCTCTCTCTCTCTCTGCTTCTAAAATATTTTTTTACCTTTTAAACTGTGACTGTGTCTCGGCTGAACTGGTTCTACTTTGGTTGTTGGCTTGTGGTTTTACTTTCTCTCCATTGCTTTGATCTGTGGTGACCTCCAGCTTACGTCAATTTCACCATCATCTTTCTGCACCACAATCAACACACATTCCGACAGCAACAAGCTCCATCCTCAAATTCTCTACACTTCAAATAGCTTCCGGACTTCACTCGCCTGCTTTGGACTGCGGTTTGTCGATGCTCCGTGTTGGCCTCATCCTGCTTATGTCAGCTTTGTCCTTCCATGGGACCTCTGACTTTGACCTTGGTTTCCCTACTATTGTATCCCATTAATTACTACATTTAAACAGGCCTCAGTAACCTGAGCTTTTCCCCTGTGTCCATTCGTGTGTGCACTTTGGCTGTCACTCTGGACCTGAGCTATTTAATATTTTTCCATTTTTCCCCCTGTTTTCCTTTCTCTCTATCCCTCCCTGACTGCCATCTCATATCACCATGCCCCCTTTCATATCTCCTCTCTCGGATACTCTGCCCTCCCAAATCCCTCCCCCAATCCATAATTCCTCTTTGACCTTCCTACTCTCTTGCCACTGCCCCAGGCTTGACTCCCTCTTTGAGAAGCCTATAGCTTTCCTCGTTGACTCTCTTGGCATCCTACAAAGGGCCCATCGAGGCACTCGCCGCTGACTCCTTATGAACAGCAACCTCAATTGTCCCATCCTACTCTCTCGCTAACTTTCCCACCTAGCACATCCACTAAGGGCTGATCTTGCCAATTTCCTCCTCATCCAACTCAACCCCCCCCTCCCCCTCCCCTCCCACACACAGCGCTGACCCTGTGGACGTTGGCAGTGGGGCAGCCATCACCCACCCTCTCCGTGTCTCACTCCAGAATGTCCGTTCACGTGCGAACAAGACCCCAATGAGCTTATCATGGAGCTCATGCACTACTTTATCTCTAAGATTGAGACCATCCGTTCAGCTGCCTCTGCCACTTCCCTTCTTTCCCCTATCTCGCCGGGCCAAACTTCCTCTATGGATCCCCCCGGCCGTAGCCCTGAACTCTCATCTTTCTCCAGTTTCTCTCCGATCTTCCCTCATGATTTCTCCATGCTCATTGTGTCCATGAGACCCACTTCCTGTTCCCTTGACCCTTTTCCCACCAAACTGCTGACCATCCAACTTACTTTTCTGGCTCCCATGCTAGCTGATAATGTTAACAGTTCTCTCTACTCAGGTACTGTCCCCCTCTCTCTCAAATCTGCTGTCATCATCCCTCTCCTCAAAAAAAAAAACATGAACCCTTTGTCCTTGCAAACTACCGCCCCATCTCCAACCTCCCTTTGTTTTCCTAAGTCCTTGAACGTGTTGTCGCCTCCCAAATCCATGCCCATCTTTCCCACATCTCACAAGAACACAAGAAATAGGAGCAGGAGTAGGCCATTTGGTCCCTCGAGCTTGCTCCGCCATTCAATAAGATCATGGCTGATCTGATCCTGGCCTCAACTCCACTTCCCCGCCCGCTCCCAATAACCCTTGACTCCCTTATCATTAAAAAATCTGTCTATCTCCACGTTAAATACATTCAATGACCCAGCCCCCACAGCTCTCTGAGGTAGAGAATTCCAAAGATTCACGACCCTCTCAGAGAAGAAATTCCTCCTCATTTCCGTTTTAAATGGGCGATCCCTCATTCTGAGACTATGCCCCCTAGTTCTAGATTCCCCCTCTAGGGGAAACATGCTCTCTGTATCTACCCTGGCAAGCCCTCTCAGAATCGTATATGTTTCAATAAGATCACCTCTCATTCATTCTTCTTAACTCCGAGTACAGGCCCAACCTGCTCAACATTTCTTCATAAGACAACCCCTTCATCTCAGGAATCAACCTCGTGAACCTTCTCTGAACTGCCTCCAGTGCAAGTATATCCTTCCTTAAATAAGGAGACCAAAACTGTACGCAGTACTCCAGGTGTGGTCTTACCAAAGCCCTGTACAGTTGTAGCAGGACTTCTCTACTTTTATACTCCATCCCCCTTGCAATGAAGGCCAACATTCCATTTGCCTTCCTAATTACTTGCTGTACCTGCATGCTAACTTTTTGTGTTTCATGTACAAGGATCCCTAGATACCCCTCTACCACCGCATTTTGTAATCTCTCCTCATTTAAATAATAATTTGCTTTTTCATTTTTCCGACCAAAGTGGATAACCTCACAGTTTTCCCACATTATACTCCATCTGAAAATTTTTGCCCACTCACTTAGCCTATCTATATCCCTTTGTAGATTCTTCGCATCCTCCTCACAACTTGCATTCCCACCTATCTTTGTATCATCAGCAAATGTGGCTACATTACACTCGGTCCCTTCATCCAAGTCATTAATATAAGTTGCAAATAGTTGAGGCCCCAGCACTGAGCCCTGTGGCACCCCACTAGTTGGTTTGCCAACCTGAAAATGACCCATTTATCCCAACTCTCTGTTTTCTGTTAGTTAGCCAATCCTCGATCCATGCTAATATATTACCCCAACCCCGTGAGCTCTTATCTTGTGCAGTAACCTTTTATGTGGCATCTTATTGAATGCTTTCTGGAAATCCAAATACAGAACATCTACTGGTTCCCCTTTATCCACCCTGCTCATTACATCCTCAAAGAACTCGAACAAATTTATTCAACATGATTTCCCTTTCATAAAAATATGCTAACTCTGCTTGACTGCATTATGATTTTCTAAATGTCCTGCTATTACTTCCTTAATGATGGACTCTAGCATTTTTCCAATGACACATGTTAGGCTAACTGGTCTATAGTTTCCTGCTTTCTGTCTCCCTCCATTCTTAAATAGGTGTGCAACATTTGTGGTTTTCCAGTCGTTGGGACCGCTCCAGAATCCAGAGAATTTTGGTAGATTACAACTAATGCATCCACTATCTCTGCATCCATTTCTTTTAAGACCCTAATATGAAGGCCATCAGGTCCAGGGGACTTGTCCACCTTTAGTCCCATTAGTTTGCCGAGTACTTTTTCTCTAGTGCTAGTGATTGTTTTAATTCTCCCCCGCACCCCATGCAATAGCCCCTTGATTATCAATAATTTGGATGCTTTTAGTGTTTTCCACTGTGAAGTCTGACACACAATATTTGTTCAAAGTCTCTGCCATTTCTCTGTTTCCCATTATTAATTCCCCAGTCTCATCCTCTAAGGGACCAACTGTTATATATGTGGACTTGTATTTACCTTGTACAGCCACCAAAGGGCTCATTTCCTGGAGTCCCAAGGAATCCCATAATCCCTTGGGAGCACAGGTACTTAAGGAGGCTTCACTAGCTGGAGACGCACTCTGGAGACCTGCAATAAAAGACTATGGTCACACTTTACTTTGAGCTCACAGTATCCAGTCAGACTCTTTCTTCATACATAACAACTGGTGACGAGATACAGATAACGAACCCACGATGCAGAGAACAGTGGATATCCTGGAGAAATTCTCAGAGGGAGATGATTGGGAAACCTTCGTGGAGCGACTCGACCAATACGTCATGGTCAATGAGCTGGAAGGAGAAGCGAACGCTGCCAAACGAAGGGCGATCCTCCTCACCGTCTGCGGGGCACCAACGTATGGCCTCATGAGAGATCTGTTTGCTCCAGCGAAACCCACACAGAGATCGTACGATGATTTGTGCACACTGGTCTGGGAGCATCTTAACCTGAAGGAAAGTGTTCTGATGGCGAGGTACCGGTTCTACACCTACAAAAGGTCTGAAGGCCAGGAAGTGGTGAGTTATGTCGCTGAGCTAAGACGTCTTGCAGGACATTGAGAATTTGGAGAACATGCTCAGAGACTTTTTCTGATTTGGCATTGGCCATGAAACGATACTTCGCAAGCTTTTGACTGTAGAGACCCCAACCATGAGTAAGGCCATAGCGATAGCCCAGGCATTCATTGCCACCAGTGACAATACTCAGCAAATCTCTCAGCACACGAGTGCTGCTACAAGTACTATGAACAAAATGATGTTGTTTTCAAATCGCAACGTACAGGGCAGGCCCCACATGCTTGCAGCTGCACATCTGCAGATGTGTGAGTCCACCATCAAGGGTGATGAATGCAAGGCCATTAACACCTTGTTGGCGCTGCGGGGGTGATCATCATTTCCATTCAAGCCACTTCAAAGGGTACGTTTGCAAGGGCTGTGGAACAATGGGACACCTCCAACGGATGTGCAGGTGAGCTGTTAATCCTGAAAACCACCATGTTGCAAAGGAGGACAGATCCATGGCAGATCATGATGAACCAGAGCCTCAGACCAAGAAGCAGTGGTATATGGGGTGCATACATTTACCATTAAGTGTCCCCCGATCATGCTGAAGGTTGAACTAAATGGTCTCCCGGTGTCAATGGAGTTGGACACGGGTGCGAGCCAGTCCATTATGAGCAAAAAGACTTTTGAAAAATTGTGGTGCAGCAAGGCCTCAAGGCCAGTCTTGACTCCAATTCGCACAAAACTGAGAACTTACAAAAAGGAACTGACTTCCGTAATCGGCAGTGCTACTGTAAAAGTCTCCTACGATGGAGCGGTGCACAAGTTACCACTCTGGGTGGTACCGGGCGATGGTCCCATGCTGCTCGGCAGGAGCTGGTTGGAAAAGATACGCTGGAACTGGGATGACGTCCGAGCGCTCTCGTCCGCTGATGACACTTCGTGTGCCCAGGTCTTAAACAAGTTCCCTTCATTGCTCGAACCAGGCATCGGGAAGTTCCAAGGAGCAAAAGTGCAGATCCACCTAATTCCGGGGGCGCGACCCATCCATCACAAGGCGAGAGAAGTACCGTACATGATGAGAGAAGGGGTAGAGATAGAGCTAGACCGGCTGCAATGAGAGGGCATCATTTCGCCGATCGAATTCAACGAATGAGCCAGTCCGATCGTTCCTGTCCTCAAGGGAGACAGCACTGTCAGAATCTGTGGTGATTACAAAGTAACTATCAATCGTTTCTCCCTGCAGGACCAATACCCACTACCAAAGGCCGACGACCTTTTTGCTATGCTGGCGAGAGGAAAGACGTTCACAAAGCTGGACTTGGCCTACATGATGCAGGAGCTGGAGGAATTATTGAAGGCCCTCACCTGTATCAACACGCACAAAGGTCTCTTCATTTACAACAGATGGAATTCGATCAGCGGCAGTGATATTCCAGAGAAACATGGAAAGCTTACTGAAGCCGGTCCCGCGCACGGTGGTCTTCCAGGACGATATCTTGGTTACAGGTCGGGACACAGTCGAGCATTCGCAGAACCTGGAGGAGGTTCTCAGTCGACTCAACCATGTGGGGCTCAGGTTAAAACGCTCGAAGTGCGTTTTCCTGGTGCCTGAAGTGGAGTTCCTGGGGAGAAGAATTGCGGCGGACGGCATCTGGCCCACCGATTCGAAGACGGAGGCAATCGAGAACGCACCGAGGCCACAGAACGTGATGGTACTGCGGTTGTTTCTAGGACTCCTGAACTATTTCGGTAACTTTTTACCGGGTCTCAGCACACTGTTAGAACCACTGCACGCCTCACTGCATAAAGGAGATGAATGGGTATGGGGCAAAAGCCAAGAAAATGCCTTTGTAAAAGCGAGAAAATTGTTATGCTCAAACAAATTGCTTGTGTTATATGATCCATGTAAGCGTTTGGAACTAGCATGTGATGCATCGTCCTGTGGCGTCGGGTGTGTATTGCAACAAGCTAATGATTTTTGGAAATTGCAACCGGTTGCTTATGCATCCAGGACTCTTCGAAAGCTGAGAGAGCCTACAGCATGATTGAAAAAGAAGCGTTAGCATGTGTCTATGGGGTAAAGGAAATGCATCAATACCTGTTTGGGCTAAAATTTGAATTGGAAACTGTCTATAAGCCACTGATATCCCTGTTTTCCGAGAGTAAGGGGATAAATACTCATGCATCGGTCCGCATCCAGAGATGGGCGCTCACGTTGTCCGCATACAACTACGCCATCCGCCACAGGCCAGGCACAGAAAACTGTGCCGATGCTCTCAGTAGGCTGCCATTGCCCTCCACGGGGGTGGAAATGGTGCAACCCACAGATTTAGTCATGGTTAAGGCATTTGAGAGTGAGCAATCACCCGTCACAACCCAACAGATTAGAACCTGGATGAGCCAGGACCCCTTACTGTCCCTAGTTAAAAACGGTGTGCTTCACAGGAGCTGGTCCAGTGTCCCAGTGGAAATGCAGGAAGAGATAAAGCCGTTCCAGCAGCGCAAAGATGAAATGCCTCTACAGGCAGACTGCCTTCTGTGGGGAAATTTGGTAGCCGTTCCCAAGAAGGGCAGAGACATCTTCATCAGTGACCTCCACAGCACCCACCAAGGCATCGTAATAATGAAAGCGATAGCCAAATCCCACGTGTGGTGGCCTGGTATCAATGTGGACTTAGAGTCCTGTGTGCACAGATGTAACACATGCTCGCAGTTAAGCAATGCACCCAGGGAGGTGCCGCTAAGTTTATGGTCTTGGCCCTCCAAACCGTGGTCTAGGGTCCATGTCAACTATGCAGGCCCGTTTTTGGGTAAAATGTTCCTCGTGGTTGTAGATGCGTACTCCAAATGGATTGAATGTGAGATAATGTTGGCAAGCACGTCTGCTGCCACCACTGAAAGCCTGCGGACCATGTTTGCCATGCATGGGCTACCCGATGTCCTGGTGAGCGACCACGGGCCATGTTTTACCAGTGACAAGTTCAAAGAATTCATGACCCGCAACAGGATCAAACATGTCACATCTTCCACGTTCAAACCAGCATCCAATGATCAGGTGGAGAGAGCAGTACAAACCATCAAGCATGGCTTGAAGAGGGTAACTGAAGGTTCACTGCAGACTCGCCTATCCCAAGTTCTGCTTAGCGACCGCATGAGACCCCACTCGCTCACTGGGATTCCACCTGCTGAACTGTTCATGAAAAGGGCACAAGACAAGGCTCTCGTTAGTTCACCCTGATCTACATGAACAGGTAGCGAGCAGGCGGCTTCAACAAAGTACATACCATGATGGCGCAAATGTGTCACGCGAGTTTGAAATCAATGATCCTGTATTTGTGTTGAATTATGAACATGGTCCCGAGTGGCTTCCTGGCACTGTTGTGGCCAAAGAGGGGAGCAGGGTGTTTCGGGTCAAACTTTCAAATGGACTCATTCACCGGAAACACTTGGACCAAATCAAACTCCGATTCATGGACTGTCCTGAGCAACCTTCTTTGGACCCTACCTTCTTTGACCCCCCAACATACACAACAATGGCAACTGACACTGCGGTTGGCCACGAAACAGAACTCGCCATCCGCAGCAGCCCAGCAGGACTCGCCACATCAGGTAGTCCAGCAAGGCCAGCTGCACAGCAGCCCAGCGAGGATCCAACAGACGGTTCACCAAAACCAGCATTTGCACCGAAACGATCAGCCAGGGAAAGAAGTGCCCCAGATTGTCTCACCTTGTAAATAGTTACACTGTTATCTTCATCGGGGTGGGGGAGAGTGTTGTTATATATGTACCCTGCACAGCCATCAGAGGGCTCATCCCCTGGAGTCCCAAGGGATCCCATAATCCCTTGGGAGCCCAGATACTTAGAGGCCTCACCGGCTGAAGAGGCACTCTGGAGACCTGCAATAAAAGACTCAGGTCACACTTTACTTTGAGCTCACTGTATCCAGTCAGACTGTTTCTGTTGTGTATGCATGCCTGCTTACTGTGTGATGTCTGTAACACTTATGCAACACTGAATGTACCCTTACACTGCACATACCTTGCCTGTACACCAACTGGCGATGAGAATACGAGGTCACGAACCACATGCTCAGCATGTCGAATCGCAGCATCTTTCAGCAATTTACCGATGGGGAAGATTGGGATGCTTTTGTAGAAAAATTGGAATACTTAAGGAGACTGGCTGCACCGTGCGACTTTGGCGAATGAAGCACTAAGGGACTCTAAACTGACGAGAGCAGTGCACCGCATTGATACTTCTAAGGGCAGAAACGCTGCCCCGAGTCCCGCAACCCTGAGTCCGCCACATGGGGCAAACCGGCTAGCCCCGTGCTGGCGCTGTGGAGGAAACCACAGGGCCCACCAGTGCCGCTACAAAGACTATGCATATAAAGAGAAAAGGCACCTTCAAAGGATGTGCAGCAAAAGCTTTATTCACCGCGTCTCTGAGTTGGCTGATCACCGGGGCTCGACACAGAGGAAGATGGAGAAGAGTATGGAACTCATACCTGCTCCACCGAAAGTTCTCCGTGGGTGATGCAAGTAGACGTCGACGGGGTCCCAGTTTCTATGGAGAGCGACACAGGGGCGAGCCAGTCTGTGATGAGTCAGGCGACCTTTGAAGAACTTTGGATGAATCCCACCAATCGACCACAACGGCAGCCTGTCCAAGCGAAGCTGCTTCCAAGCCTCCGGGCTCCGGCCATCAACGTCGAATATGGATCCATCGCAGCATCCGGAGGTTCCACTGTCCAGCTCGACTGCCCACAGCACCCCGGCAAAATCGCCGAGACCGAGGATCCAAACTCCACTTTCCGGGCCGGGGCAGCACTCCAAGAGGTGAACATCAACGAAAGAAATGGATTCCCAACATCCAGGATCGAACCTGAGGAAGAAAAGAGCACCACAGCCGACCTGCAACAAGACCAGAAAATGGCTGCAGCACCACAAGCAGCAGAACCTGTAATCAGAATGGCCTCTGCCATGCCACGATTGAACATGGGAGGAGCCTCACGTGATACCGAGCGGCCAATCGGATTTGAAGGCTCCCTTAAAGGAGACCGGTTAAAAAAAAATCAATGGGGAAGTTTCAACTGTTTGAGTACACGGACTTTAAAGCTAAAGATGCAATTAAAGGGTGCAAGTATGAAAATGTATGCAATGTCACCATGAATTGTGATGCTGGTTTAACTAATGTGACTAATGAGATGAATGCAGGTGTCAGTAAGGTTAAGAACAAGTTTATTATGCTTAACAGTAATGATAAAGAATGTGAAATGCCGAATGTAACCATGTCTGTTGAAACCAGGACACCCAAAAGTGATGCAAATGCTAGAATGTATAATGCAGGCTCGACTATGTGTGATCAGAGCCAAAGTGTCATGTATACCGGTAGGACACTGCCAAAGGAAATTGGGTCCTACAGGGACCATGCTGATGCCAATGGAATCCCCCTGTGGGAGACTCCCAGGTCCAGCAGGCTACCTGACCATGTAGCCAGGATCTTTGGAATGAATGTGATGCCCCTTGCAGGACACACATACAGTCAGTGGGAGCAGACCCACTGCAGGGACAGTGGTCAATGGGCAGGCCAGTCACCACCAATGGCAACCTGCACCATACCAGCCCTACAACCCCTGGCCACCAGGACCAACACCAGGAGCATGAGGCCAATACCCTCCAGCTTCCCTGGCAAACCCTGTGATGACCTCTGACCTTCATCCCAATTGGTGGACAAGGAGCCCACCCAGTCTTGTGGCCCTGCCCACCACCCCACAACAACAGTGGACAAGAAGCCCACCTAGTCTTGTGGTCCTGCCCACAACTACCCACATCACAGCGCATACACACCACCAATGCTGCTGTGGCTACCCCCCCTGAGGGATCCCACAACAGTAACACCCACATGGTCTGTGTGTGAGGGAGGGGAAACATATGAGGCCAGCCTCAAGCACAGGGGTCACACCTGTCAACCACACAACCCTCAGCACAACCTCCCATAGCTCACTACTGATCACCTCCTCTGGGCATGACAATAATGATGTGAAAAATGCTTAGGGGGGAAGTGTTGTTTTGTATGCATGCCTGTTTACTGTGTGATGTCAGTAACACTGTTATGCAACACTGAATGTACCCTGACACTGTACACACCTTGCCTGTACACCAGAGGGTGCTGCTGCTGGAGACCTAAGGGTTACCTGCACACTGCAGGTAACCCAGTATTAAAAGGAACACACAGCTTGTTGTCCTCACTCAGGAGCTGCAAATAAAGGACTACAGGTCTACACAGTTTAACTATCATACCCTGCCTCGTGGAGTCATTACTAAAGGTGCCTACATACGCTACAGTTTCTTCATACATAACACCAACATTGTTATGAAAACAACCCTATGTAACCAGCATTCGACCGCCACCAGAGGGCGGATCTGTTGTATTCCCAAGGGATCCCAGCATCCCTTGGGAGCACTGTATTTCAGCAGGCCTCCCATGCTGTACCTGCACTCTGGAGTGAGAATAAAGAGACTAAGATCACAGTTACTCACATCTACAATACTAAATCACATTACTTTATTCTGGACATAACAAACATTTACTTTAATGACTCGCTTCCTTTTTATATATCTGTAGAAGCTCTTACTGTCTGTTTTTATATTTCTTGCTAGTTTACTCTCAAGCTATCTTCTCTCTCTCATATTTTTATCATCTCCATGGTTGAATCGCTCCAATCAGATGTCCGTCCCCGCCACAGTATCGAAATAGCTCTCATCAAAGTCACAAATGCCATCCTTTGTGACTGTGACAAAGGCAAACTATCCCTCCCCATCCTTCTTGACGTGTCTGCAGCCTTTGACACGGTTGACCATTCCATCCTTCTCCAAAGCCTCTCCACCATTGTCCAGCTGCACTCACCTGGTTCCATTCTTATCGATCTAATCGTAGCCAGCGAATCACATGCAATAGCTTCTCTTCCCGCTCCTGCATCATTACCTCTGGTGTCTCCCAAGGATCTATCCTTGGCCCCCTCTTATCTCTCATCGACATGCTGCCCTTTGGCAACATCATCTGAAAATACAGCATCAGTTTCCACATGTCTGCTTATGAAACCTAGCTCGACCTCACTACCACTTCTCTTGACCCTTCCTCGGTCTCTAAATTGTCAGACTACTTCTGCAACATCCAGTTCTGGATGAGCAGAAATTTTCTCCAATTAAATATTGGGAAGACTGAAGCCATTGTTTGTCAGTCCCCCGCCACAAACTCTGTTCCTTGGTCACTGACTCCATCCCTCTCCCTCACCTCTGTCTGAGGCTGAACCACAATGTTCACAATCTTGGTGCCATATTTGACCCTGAAATCCGCTTCTGACCACATATCCGCAGCCTTAGAAAGACTGCCTATTTCCACCTCGATAATGTCATGTGTGTAACTACAATGTAACACCACTGTATAACTGTATACACTCAACTTAGATGCACACCTTGACCACAGGGGGTGAACTTGTGGGAGACACTCCTAACCTGATCACATAGGTCCCACGAAGGGTCATCACTTCTGGAGTCCTGTAATAAAGAGCTCAGATCACAGAGTGGCCTGGTCCCGGAAATGTGTCTCGTGTGGTTTCATGCTGCAGAGTAAGGACTTTACATTGGCGACAAGAAACGGGAATCCACGACCCACGAGAATGGCCACCCTTAGCACACAGGAACGGTACTGTGTTGGGGAAGACTGAGATGATTTTCTCGCGAGGCTTCAGCAAAACTTCGTTACGAAAGACTGGTTGGGGGATGCAGCGGCCGACAAGCGACGGGCTCATGCGCTCATGAAGGACTTTCTGGCACCCGAAAAGCCGGCGGACAAAACCTTTGAAGAGCTCAGCAAATTCATCGGGGAGCACCTCAAACCGGCGAGCAGCATACACATGGCTCGACACAGATTCTACACCCACCGACGTTGTGAAGGACAGAGCATATCGGACTATGTAGCGGTTTGGCCAGCCTCTGTAAGTTCACAGACGCCTGCAGGGGGGAGATGCTAAGGGACTTCTTTATCGAAGGTGTCGGTCATGCAGGAATTTTTCGCAAGTTAATTGAGACCAAGGACTTGACCTTGGAAGCAGCAGCGTTGTTAGCTCAAACTTTCATGGCGGGGGAGGAAGAGACGCAAATGATTTATGTGCGCAAATCTGCCTCTCATCATCATCATCTCAACTCAACATCATCAATGCTACACAGAGCCCTGCAGGCAGGCAGGGGCAGTCTGACATTTACCAGGCAGCAATAGACCCCAGAGCAGGACCTCAACAGAGACAATGGCAGGCTGAACGGACCGTCACGCCATCATAGCGGACAATCCGGCCCGGGATGGGGCCATTGACACCCACTAATAGGGTACTTAAGAGCAGTCAAAGGTACAGTCAGCGCGGAATTCCTGGCCGTAGTCCCTTTGTCCCCAACAATGGAAACTTTAACTCATGCTGGAGGGGTGGGGGAAAACATTCAGCTTGATCTTGCAGATTCCAACAGTTTGTCTGCAGAAAGTGCAATCTCAGTGGCCATTTAGCTCGAATGTGCAGAAAACCTACAACCAGACTAATATGAGGCAGATGGACCAGAAGAGGGTTCTGTGAGGCAGGATGACTTTTGGGGCAAATCTATGGACGTCGAGGTTCAGCGGGTCCTTGCGGCAAATATTCACAGTTCATACACCAAAACACCACCAACGATGATGAGGGTTTTGTTGAACGGTATCCCAGTACGCATGGAGCTGGACACTGGGGCCAGCCAGTCACTCATGGGCATTCAGCAATTTGAGAAGCTATGGCCACACAAAGCCAGTAGACCCAAATTAGAATGTATTAAGATACAATTACGGACTTGCACCAAAGAAATCATTCCGGTGCTAGGCAGTGCAATGATGGCTGTCACACACAATGGGTTAGTGAACCGGCTGCCACTCTGGATTGTCCTGGGCAATGGTCCCGCGCTGTTGGGGAGGAGCTGGTTAGCCGAGATGAACTGGAAATGGGGGGATGTTCACGCAATGTCCTCGGAGCGAAGTTCGTGCTCACAAGTCCTACAACAATTCGAGTCACTATTCCAACCGGACATCGGGACTTTCAAAGGCACTAAAGTAGTGATACACATCACCCCGGACGCCAGGCCAGTGCACCACAAAGCCAGAGCGGTGCCGTATGTGATGCGGGAAAAAATCGAGAGCGAATTGGACCGGCTGTTGCGAGAGGGCATCATCTCGCCTGTTGAATTCAGCGACTGGGTGAGTCCCATCGTTCCCGTTCTAAAAGCGGATAGCTCTGTCAGGATCTGTGGCGACTACAAGGCCACCATCAAGTGGGTGTCCCTACAAGACCAATACCCGCTCCCGAGAGTGGAGGACCTCTTCACCACGCTGGCAGGCGGCAAGCTGTTCGTCAAGTTGGATCTCACTTCAGCCTATATGACCCAAGAACTGGCCGACAAATCCAAACTACTGACCACCATCACCACGCACAAGGGACTGTTTGAGTATAACAGGTGCCCATTTGGCATTTGATCAGCGGCCGCGATTTTTCAATGTAACATGGAAAGCCTGCTTAAATCCATTCCGGGAACGATCGTATTCCAGGACAACATCCTCATCACCGGTTGAGACACCGAGGAACACCTCCACAACCTGGAGGAGGTGCTACGCCGAATGGACCGGGTAGGCCTGCGACTCAAGAAGTCTAAATGTGTGTTCTTCGCTCCTGAGGTTGAGTTTCTGGGCAGGAGGGTTGCTGCAGATAGGATTCAGCCCACTGAATCTAAAAACGGGCAATTCAACGAGCACCCAGGCCCTGCAACACATCGGAGCTGCGTTCATTCCTGGGACTGTTGAACTATTTCGGGAACTTTCTGCCGAACTGGAGCACGTTGTTGGAGCCGCTACACGTGCTCCTGCGTAAGAGTTGCGATTGGTTTTGGGGGGACTGTCAGGAACGGGCTTTTGATCGGGCGCGAAACCTACTTTGTTCAAACAAGTTGTTGACCCTGTACGACCGCTGTAAACGTTTAGTTCTGACATGATGCATCGTCCTATGGGGTTGGGTGCGTGTTGCAGCAGGGTAACACTGAGGGTCAGCTACAACCTGTGGCTTATGCCACCAGGTCGTGCGCTCAAGCAGAATGGGGCTATGGGATGGTCGAGAAGGAAGCGCTTGCATGTGTCTGTGATTTTTTTTTTTAAATGCATCAGTACCTCTTTTGTAGAAAGTTTGAATTAGAGACAGACCACAAGCCACTCGCATCCCTGTTGTCAGACAGCAAGGCTGCCAATGCCAACGCATCAGCTCGCATACAGTGGTGGGCTCTCACGCTAGCTGCTTATGACTACTCCATCTGGCACTGGAAACTGCACTGATGCGCTCAGCAGGCTCCCTCTGGCCACCACCGAGGGGGCAGCTGAGCAAAGCGCTGAGATGGTCATGGCTGTCGATGCCTTTGACAGTGCAGGCACCCCCATCATAGCCCGGCAGATCAAAATCTGGCCAAACAGAGACCCCCTCCTATCCTTGATTAAGAAATGTGTCCTGACTGGGGATTGGGCGCCCGCACACAGAGCATGCCCTGAGGAGGTCAGACCATTCCACAGGTGGATGGATGAGCTCTCCATCCAAGCTGACTGCCTACTATGGGGCAGCCGTGTAGTCATGCCCCAGAAGGGCAGGGAGACATTCATCAGGGAACTCCACAGCAAGCACCCAGGCAGTGTGATGATGAAGGCCATTGCCCAGTTACATGTTTGGTGGCCTGGAATTGATTCAGACCTGGAACACTGTTCGCAGGTGCACGACCTGTGCCCAGCTGGGTAATGCCCCCAGGGAGGCCCCGCTCAGCCCCTGGCCCACCAAGCCATGGTTACGCATTCACTTTGACTACGCGGGCCCGTTCATGGGTAAGATGTGTTTCATTGTATTAGATGCGTCCTCGAAATGGATCGACAGCATCATTCTAAATTCATGCACGTCATCCAACACCGTGGAAAGCCTATGTGCGATCTTTGCAACCTATGGCTTGCCGGACGTCCTGGTTAGTGATAATGGCCCGTGTTTCACGAGCTATGAATTCCAGGAGTTTATGTCAGGCAATGGCATCAACCACGTCAGGACTGCGCCGTTCAAGCCGGCCTCCAATGGCCAGGCGGAACGGGCAGTCCAAATTATTAAGCAAGGTATGCTCAGGATTCAAGGACCCTCCCTACAATGCCGCCTATCACGCCTCCTGCTGGCCTAGAGATCCCACCCACACTTGCTCACGGGGGTCCCGCCCGCCAAGCTACTCATGAAACAGACACTCAAAAGTCTGTTGTCCCTCATCCACCCAGTCCTGACTGACATAGTTGAGGGCAAGCGCAAGTCACAAAACGAGTACCATGACCGTAATTCAAGGGGGAGATGTATAGAAATCAATGATCCTGTATTCGTCCTCAATCACGCCATGGGGCCCAAATGGCTTGAGGGTACTGTAATTGACAAAGAGGGGAATAGGGTCATCGTGGTAAAACTCAACAATGGCCAGATATGCCGTAAGCATCTGGACCAAGTAAAAAGAAGGTTCAGCATGGACATGGAGGAACCTGAAGAAGACCATGAGATGGAGCTCACCCTACCACCCGCGAACGTGCAACAAGAGCAATCAGAAGAATGCACAGTCCCTGAGGTCAGCCCGGACAGGCCAGAATCACCACAGGTGACAGACACTCACGTCGGTGACCAACAACCAGAGCCCCAACTGCGGCGCTCCACGAGGGAGCGTAGACCACCTAAAAGACTAAACCGATGATCCCAGTAAGACCGGGGGGGGCGAGGGGAAAGGTGATGTCATGTTTGTAACTACAATGTAACACTTGTATACACTCAACTTAGATGCACACCTTGACCACAGGGGGTGAATTTGTAGGAGACACTCCTTACCTGATCACACAGGTATATAAAGGGAGGTCCCACGCAGGGTCATCACTTCTGGAGTCCTGTAATAAAGAGCTAAGGTCACAGAGTGGCCTTGTCCCTGGAATGTGCCTCGTGTGGTTTCATGCTGTCGAGTAAGGACTTTACAGATAACTTCGCCCGTCACCACCCTTGCCTTAGCTCATCCGCTGCTGAAACCCTCATCCATGCCTTCGTTACCTCTAGACTTGACAATCCCATGCACTCCTGGCTGGCCTCCCATATTCTACCCTAGGTAAACTAGAGGTGATTCAAAATTCGACTGCCCGTATCCTAACTTGCACCAAGTCCCGTTTAGCCATCACCCCTGTGTTTGCTGAGTTACATTAGCTCCCGGTTAAGCAACGCCTCGATTTCAAAATTCTCATCCTTGTTTTCAAATCCCTCCATGGCTTCAGCCCTCCCGATCTCTGTAACTCCTTCAGTTCCACAATCCCCCGAGATATCTGCGCTCCTCTAATTCTGCCCTTTTGAGCATCCCTGATTATAATCGCTCAACCATTGGCAGCCGTGCCTTCTGCTGCCCAAGCCCTAAGCTCTGGAATTCCCTATCTAAATCTCTCCACCTCTCTACCTCTCTCTCCACCTTTTCAGACGCTCCTTAAAACCGACCTCTTTGACCAATCTTTTGATCACCAGCCCTAATTTCGCCTTATGTGACTCGGTGTCAATTTTTTTTTCTTATAATCCTGCTATGAAGTGTCTTGGGACATTTTACTACATTAAAGACACTATATAAATACAAGTTGTTGTTATTGCACAAGGTGGGATTGTTCTCAGAGCAGAGAAGGTTAAGAGGAGACCTAATAGAGGTATTCAAAATGATGGTGGATTTTAAGAAAGCAAGCCGGGAGCAACTGTTGCCTCTGGCTAGTAGGTAGATAACCAGATGTCACATTTAAAATAATTGGCACAAGAAGTAGAGGGGAAATGAGAGAATTTTTCAGAAGGTTGTTAAGATCTGGAACGCACTATCTGAAAGTGGAATCCGATTCCATAGGAACTTTAAAGAGTTAATTGCACATGCACTTAAAGAAAACTAATTTGCAGGGTCATGAGGGGAAAAGCTGGTGTGTGGGATGAAATTGGGCTACTCTTTCAAAGAATCGGCACAGGCATGACCGGCCAAATGGCCTCCTCTTGTGCAGTACAATTCTATGATTCTAAGAGAATATTCTTTCATGCTTCTCTCAGAAACAATGATAATTGCTAATCTAATTGTAAAATAGTTCAGTTGCACAGTTAGACATCAAGGGTTATAACACAAAAATCAGTCAATGATGATTCTCAGGAAAACTCTTCAAAACTGTGCATGTCCTGTAAAAATTCACCCTGCGGGTCATTTGTGATTTAAGGAGGAAAGACACAGTTTGGCAGATTGCGTAAACAGAAATTAGATAAAATTCAATGTGAAGAAATGCAAGGTGGCATATTTGGGAGAAAGAACAAGGAGAGGACATGTACACGAAATAGTAAAACTTTAAAAGGAGAGGAATGTAACGGTTCAGATACACATCTTTAAAAGTGGAAGGACAAGTTGATGGTTTAAAAATGGTATCCAAAGTTTTCTAAATCGGGATATACAAAAGCAAAGCAAAAACAAATCTTTGGTTAGAACACAGTTATAATGTATCTCATTCTCTGTGTCCTACTTTAGGAAGGATGTTAAGGCTGTGGAGAGTGTACAGAAGAAATTTATTAAGGTGATACGAGGGATGAGATACTTTAGTTATGAGGAGAGGTTAGAGAAAGTGGAGCTCTTTTGACGAGAGCAAAGAATGTTAAAAGTAGATCAAATAGAGGTGTGCAAAATTAAGTGGTTTTGATGAGGTAAAAAGGAAGAAACTATTTCCAGTGGTCGATGGGTTAGTTACTGGAGGGCATCAATTTTAGATCAGAATTACAAAATGGAGAAGTTAGTAGAGATATATTTTCATGCCGTTAGTAGTTGGAATGCCCAATTAGAAACAATGGTGGAAGTTGAATTCATAGTTGCTTTTTGTAAAAAAAAGAGCTGCTACCGTGTGATTGGCCAAATAGTGGCATCCTATGCTGTAAAGCTCTAATTTTATTGCATATGTTCCTTCCTCAGCAGCTGTGATACTATCATTAATTTGCTGAAGTTAATCTCTTAATCTAATGCTTGTTCACTGCTGAGTTATTACTGACCAGTCTGTTTCTCCCTTTGACTAAAATTTTTTTTTTATATATAAGTAGGCCATTTCAAAAGTTGTTTGGGGGAAACAGCTGTTTTATTTTGCAGCTGTTGTACAAGCCAAGCACTGCAATTAAAATACTTGAATATAAAGACAAAAATATAATCTATGAATAATGATATACAGCAAAATCCTAAAGGGGCAAAGAGTGTTAAAAAGACAAGCCTGAAGGCTCTGTGCCTCAATACGAGGAGTATTCAGAATAAGGTGAATGAATTAACTGCGCAGATAGCAGTTAACAGATATGATGTAATTGGCATCACGGAGACATGGCTCCAGGGTGACCAAGGCTGGGAACTCAACATCCAGGGGTATTCAACATTTAGGAAGGATAGACAGAAAGGAAAAGGAGGCAGGGTGATGTTGCTGATTAAAGAGGAAATTAATGCAATAGTAAGGAAGGACATTAGCTTGGATGATGTAGAATCTGTATGGGTGGAGCTACAGAAAACCAAAGGGCAGAAAACGCTAGTGGGAGTTGTGTACAGACCACCAAACAGTAGTAATGAGGATGGGGACAGCATCAAACAAGAACTTAGGGATGCGTGCAATAAAGGTACAGCAGTTATCATGGGCGACTTCAATCTACATATTGACTGGGCTAACCAAACTGGTAGCAATGCGGTGGAGGAGGATTTCCTGGAGTGTATTAGGGATGGTTTTCTAGACCAATATGTCAAGGAACCAACTAGAGGGCTGGCCATCCTAGACTGGGTGATGTGTAATGAGAAAGGACAAATTAACAATCTTGTTGTGCGAGGCTCCTTGGGGAAGAGTAACCATAATATGGTAGAATTCTTTATTAAGATGGAGAGTGACAGTTAATTCAGAGACTAGGGTCCTGAACTTGGGGAAAGGTAACTTCGATGGTATGAGACGTGAATTGGCTAGAATAGACTGGCAAATGATACTTAAAGGGTTGACGGTGGATAGGCAATGGCAAACATTTTAAAGATCACATGGATGAACTTCAACAATTGTACATCCCTGTCTGGAGTGAAAATAAAACGGGGGAAGGTGGCTCAACTGTGACTAACAAGGGAAATGAAGGATAGTGTTAAATCCAAGGAAGAGGCATATAAATTGGCCAGAAAAAGCAGCAAACCTGAGAACTGGGAGAATTTTGTAATACAGCAGAGGAGGACAAAGGGTTTAATTAGGAGGGGGAAAAATAGAGTATATGAGGAAGCTTGCTGGGAACATAAAAACTGACTGCAAAAGCTTCTATAGATATGTGAAGAGAAAAAGATTAGTGAAAACAAATATAGGTCCCTTGCAGTCAGATTCAGGTGAATTTATAATGGGGAACAAAGAAATGGCAGACCAGTTAAACAAATACTTTGGTTCTATTTTCACGAAGGAAGACACAAATAACCTTCTGGAAATTCTAGGGGACCGAGGGTCTAGTGAGAAGGAGGAACTGAAGGATATCCTTATAAAACGGGATATTGTGTAGGGAAATTGATGAGATTGAAGCCCGATAAATCCCCAGGGCCTGATAGTTTGCATCGTAGGGTACTTAAGGAAGTGGCCCTAGAAATAGTGGATGCATTGGTGATCATTTTCCAACAGTCTATCGACTCTGGATCAGTTCCTATGGACTGGAGGGTAGCTAATGTAACACCACTGTTTAAAAAAGGAGGGAGAGAGAAAACGGGTAATTATAGACCGGTTAGCCTGACATCAGTAATGGGGAAAATGTTGGAATCAATTATTAAAGATGAAATAGCAGCGCATTTGGAAAGCAGTGACAGGATCGGTCCAAGTCAGCATGGATTTATGAAAGGGAAATCATGCTTGACAAATCTTCTGGAATTTTTTGAGAATGTAACTAGTAGAGTGGACCAGGGAGAACCAGTGGATGTGGTGTATTTCGACTTTCAAAAGGCTTTTGACAAGACCCCACACAAGAGATTGGTGTGTAACATCAAAGCACATTGTACTGGGGGTAATGTGCTGATGTGGATAGAGAACTGGTTGGCAGACAGGAAGCAGAGAGTCGGGATGAACGGGCCCTTTTCAGAATGGCAGGCAGTGACTAGTGGAGTGCCGCAGGGCTCAGTGCTGGGACCCCAGCTCTTTACAATATACATTAATGATTTAGATGAAGAAATTGAGTGTAATATCTCCAAGTTTGCAAATGACACTAAACTGGGTGGCAATGTGAGCTGTGAGGAGGACGCTAAGAGGCTGCAGGGTGATTTGGATAGGTTAGGTGAGTGGGCAAATGCATGGCAGATGCAGTATAATGTGGATAAATGTGAGGTTATCCACTTTGGGGGCAAAAACACGAAGGCGGAATATTATCTGAATGGCAGCAGATTAGGAAAGGGGGAGGTGCAATGAGACCTGGGTGTCATGGTTCATCAGTCATTGAAAGTTGGCATGCAGGTACAGTAGGCAGTGAAGAAGTCAAATGGTACGTTGGCCTTCATAGCTAGGGGATTTGAGTATAGGAGCAGGGAGGTCTTGCTGTAGTTGTACAGGGCCTTAGTGAGGCCTCACCTAGAATATTGTGTTCAGTTTTCATCTCCTAATCTGAGGAAGGACGTTCTTGCTATTGAGCGAGTGCAGCGAAGGTTCACCAGATTATTCCTGAGATGGCGGGACTGACACATGAAGAGAGACTGGATCAACTGAGCCTTTATACACTGGAGTTTAGAAGAATGAGAGGGGATATCATAGAAACTTACAAGATTCTGACGGGACTGGACAGATTAGATGCGGGAAGAATGTTCTTGATGATGGGGAAGTCCAGAACTAGGGGACACAGTGTTAGGATAAGGGGTAGGCCATTTAGGACTGAGATGAGGAGAAACTTCTTCACTCAGAGTTGTTAACCTGTGGAATTCCCTACCACAGAGTTGTTGATGCCAGTTCATTGGATATATTCAAGAGGGAGTTAGATATGGCCCTTATGGCTAAAGGGATCAAGTGGTATGGAGAGAAAGCAGGAAAGGGGTACTGAGGGAATGATCAGCCATGATCTTATTGAATGGTGGTGCAGGCTCGAAGGGCCGAATGGCCTACTCCTGAACCTATTTTCTATGTTTCTAGATTTCTATGATTTTAAATATTCCAAGGACAAATCATTTTTGTGATCTAAAATTTTTGTTTTATTGTCCAAGTTAAATTTGGTATGAATAACAAATCATATCTTAGTGTAACTAAACTATTTATTTTGTTCACAGAAAAAAATGCATATGTTATGATGCATGCTAAAAATTGGGAAAACCACAAAATATATTAATTTGCAGTATGCACAATAAACGTAGTCCCCTTTTGATGACATTTACCAAGATTATTCGAGAGTGTTGGGTGTCATCAATGGTACAAAGTTCACTTTTAAGTCTTCAGTAAGCAAACTACAGTGTATGAAATGCACATCTGTGATTGTACAGCCAAACAAATAGTTAATTGTCTGAGTCTTCTGCAATACACAGTAGCAGATAATGACTAAACTGTGGCAACATTTTATTGTGACAACAAATTTTATGGGTAATATTGCTACACCCTTCCAAATCTGCCACTGGGAAGGTGAGCAGCTTGACAAAAATGATTATGCTTCTTTTTAATTTGGTCCAAGTAGCGTTGAACCAAAGATACTAATGTACACTGCCATCTCCTAACCCAACATTTCCAGTGTGCTCCTTACTGGCCACCCAAAACTTCACTCTGCACATACACCAATGTGTCCACCAATCCACCACATGCTTCCTATCGTACTCATAAATCGCCCCTATTCCTGCCGACTTTATTGACTCACTGTACCTTAGTGTGCATACTTCAAAATCTGCATCTTCAAATCCTTTGATGGCCTTGCTGCCACGCCCCATCCAACTTTAAAGCCAGTTTGAGCCCTGTATCTTTACCTACACCCTTCATTCTTCCAACATTGATCTATTGTCCTTTTTTCCCCCCTTTGTTCTGCTACCCAGGGATACATGCTTTAGTCAGCTTGGCCTCACACTTAAACTTCCTCCCCAAACTCCTTTGTCTTTCTGCATTTCTTTCTATCTTTAAAATCCTCCATAAAACTAAATTATTTGCCTGTGACTAAAGTCATCTATCTTTGCGTCCTACCCCTCATACTCCTTCTTGAATCTGACCTCCAACTTTGAAAGTAATAGGAAATTTGTCTCTTGGTACACTAGTAAATCTTAGATTTTTGCCCTTCCAGTGTACTTTAATTTGTTTCCCCCAAAATGTTACATTTTAAGATGTCTTTATGCAGTAGTTATAGATTATACTATGTAGCTTTTTTTTAGTACTCATACAATCATTGTTGAATTTCATCCAGTTCATTTGGATTTAGTTTATATGCTAAATTGTATTTTGAGAATTTGGAGTTGTTTACTCTGTATTGCTTTTATTTTCGAATTGAGAAGCTGAAGGGAGTCACTCAGTTTAGTATCATCTCTTCCCAGCAATAATTAGTATAAGAAACCACATTGACAGAAACTTGCTGTGTTCCAAGAATACTGAAAGTAATATAGCAGGGTAAATCAACAATGTGTAAATTGCAAGAACCCGCTGAGGTTGCTGAGGACTGGGTCCAGAAGGAGACTCAGCAGGAACTGATTTGATTCCAACTGTCTGCCCAATCGGATGTGTTTTCCACTTTTTTAATACTTCTTACCTGAAGAAGCAACTGACAGTCCTAAAAATAAACTGTATTGTTCCTGCATTCTTGCACTGATCTTCCTTTATTCTATTATCCATCTTCGTAATCTTACTTTCTATTTGTTTTCAACTTGTTTTTATTGCAAAACAAACTCCGAGCGCATCAATTCAGATTCATAAAAGTCACTGCTTAATATCCATTTTTTACACAGGATCTTTGCTCAAAGGAACTATGTTTGAGGAATATACTTGTAAGTTCAGATCCATATAACAAATGTTATTAAAGATAGCTAATGTGGATTTTAAGCCAACAGAGGAAATTACAAAAATGATGGTGCTTTCCTGTTTCATTCCTCATCGACAAAAATAAAATGTGTGTCTCTCCATTTAACTATCTCTGCTTTCCTTTCACTTCCTGCAGAAACCTGGAGGCAGATTTTAGATGCTGACTCTGATAATTACAGACATTATTTTGTTTCTCTCTGGACTGGAAGCCACATTCCCGTGAGCATTTATGCAATCTTGACACGTCCTTTGGAATATTTTGACTATGACGAAAATATGTAATCAATTTATACACCAGGAAGTCATGCTCATCTCGAGCAGGGAGAAGGGCGGGCTGCACAAGAAGCCGGTGTCTGAAGAATGGAGAGTTGAAGGGGAAGGCTTGTGGCAGGTTGGACGAGGTCACAGAGATGGAGATGTGGTGCTGGCCATGAAGGGATTTAAAAGTAAAGATGAGAATTTTAAATTTGAGACATTTGGGATCCGGGAGCCAATATAGGTCAGTGAGGATGGGGTAATGGGCGAGCAGCCATGGTGCAGGATATGATATGGGCAGTAGAGTTTTGAATCAGCTGAAGCTTATGGACCGCAGAGGATGACAGCATTGAAGTAGTTGAGTCGAGAGGTGACAAAGGCAGTTTCAGTGGTTGATGGGTGGAGGCAGACCATGTTATGGAGATACAAGTAAGTACTCTTTGTGATGGAAAGGATATGGGGTTGGAAGCTCTGTTCAAGGTCAAGTAGGACATTGAGGTTGTGAACAGTTTGGTTCAGTCTGTGACAGTAACTGGGAGGGTAAAATTGTGTTTTTTTTAAAGCTGACACTTGTGTGTTCATTACAATCTGGCTATAATCAAATAGTCAAGCTGGCTGATGCCATCTGGTCTTGCACCAGCAACAGTGAATAGCAATATTGAGAATTTACTTGGTAACAGAAAGCTTGAAAAAACTCTTCCGTATTAACATAGAAACATAGAAAATAGGTGCAGGAGTAGGCCATTCGGCCCTTCTAGCCTGCACCGCCATTCAATGAGTTCATGGCTGAACATTCAACTTCAGTACCCCATTCCTGCTTTCTCGCCATACCCCTTGATCCCCCTAGTAGTAAGGACCTCATCTAACTCCTTTTTGAATATATTTAGTGAATTGGCCTCAACAACTTTCTGTGGTAGAGAATTCCACAGGTTCACCACTCTCTGGGTGAAGAAGTTCCTCCGCATCTCGGTCCTAAATGGCTTACCCCTTATCCTTAGACTGTGACCTCTGGTTCTGGACTTCCCCAACATTGGGAACATTCTTCCTGCATCTAACCTGTCTAACCCCGTCAGAATTTTAAATGTTTCTATGAGGTCCCCTCTCATTCTTCTGAACTCCAGTGAATACAAGCCCAGTTGATCCAATCTTTCTTGATAGGTCAGTCCCGCCATCCCGGGAATCAGTCTGGTGAACCTTCGCTGCACTCCCTCAATAGCAAGAATGTCCTTCCTCAGGTTAGGAGACCAAAACTGTACACAATACTCCAGTGTGGCCTCACCAATGCCCTGTACAACTGTTTGATGGTAATCTTTCTAATCCAATGTGATGTAAATAAACTAGCTCCCATAAAATCAAATGATTTTACAAAAGCTTTTCTTGTGGCTGCAATGCACAATTGTGACACATACTTTCTGCAACTGACCAACTGACCTTTGTTAAGTGAGAGGATCTATTTACAGTACCTACATTGTCATGTCTGTTTATGTTCCAGTAATTGTGCATTTATTATTGCAACATCTATGTGTATGTTATGATGGCAAACATAGGATTTGCTAACTTTTTGAAAAAAAACAATTAATTAATATTAACAATACAATCCATTTTTTCTTGGAAAACTTTACTCTTTCCCACCCAAGTCCTTCAGAAATGGCCTTGTTATGCACTGTACAAGTTAGCCCCACTCCCCCTAAAATCCTGAATCTCCCATAACACGGGAGAAGGCAATCTATCTATCTCCTGAGCTAATGTTAAAATTACTCTGGGTGAAATAGTAATAGATGCACAAGTGTATGAATTGCCTCAATTTAATATATTATATTCCTTCCTTTCTTGTGCTCAGCAGCTATCTTCCACATGCTATTTCCCTACATGGGATTAATTGGGCTCAATTTTCCCCAAGCCCGTTTTCTAGCGTATTGCCAGAGTTACGCCCATTTTTTTAGGCCAGAAATGCGCCAGAAATATTTTGCCAAAGTTTCCCCGATATATAATTCGAATTTGGCTCCACGCAGCGTGTCCAGTCACCTCGGGGTGGAGCCTGCTGTCTGCATCAAAAAACGAAGCCGCACCTTCTGCTCATGCGCGGAAAAAAAAAAAGTTATGTTTTTGACGTCGTCCCAATGGATACGCATGTTCAGTACAGCTCGGATTTGGCAATCGGCCATTTTTCCAGAGCCAGTTTTGTGTTGAGAACATTGAGTGCTGTGAGAGAGCATTGGAAAAATCGCAGCTGGAGCAATACAAGATGCAATGCAGTGCAAGGACCAAGAATTTCTTACAGTAAGAAGTGGAGGTACCAGTTACTGTGATTGAGAACCGATGGCAGGAGCTGGACACCAGCAGAGGTCACAAAGGTTGCACTCAAAGAAATGAAGAAACGCTGGAACCAAATTACACAAGATTACTGTGCAGCGGTAACCACCACAAGATCTGGAAGCTAGTGTAAAAAGAAATGGCAGGACCTTGGTCAAGTTGTTCGTGTAAGTAATATTTTAATTTATTCAATGCAATTGTAAATGTGACCAGCTGTTTATGTCCCACCCAGCAGAAAGACACCCTCTCTAAAAAGTTGCATTTTCATTTTTGCAGATGAAGGTGGCACATAATAAAAGGGAAAGAACTCAAACAGGAGGAGGCCCGGCAAATCTGCACCCACTGACACCCTTGGAAGAGAGGGTCGCTGCTTTGATGAGTCCTGCCTGGAAAAAAAGCAATCACCACTGCACAAACTGGGCCCACACTCGAGGGAGAGGGTAAGTCCTGTAAATTCATCGTGTCCCTTCAAATCAACCTGCTGCCTGACCTGCGATATGTGAGCTGAGTCATGCCACCCATCCTGCCCCCTCCTCTGCTGCTAACCATTTGACTGTTCTGTTATATTTTGAAGAACTTGAGGCCAACCCTGATAATGCAGAAGAAGATTCAGACACTGACTAGCCTGAAGATGCGAACATCTTCCAATCCATCCTTGGGGGGAGGGGATGGAGCTGGATCAAGCTCCCAATGTTGTACTGACTTTGGAGGAGGTGCCACTCATGGAGGTGACAGCCCCTTCCGTGACTAGCGGTTTGAGTGTTGGTGGGACATTCCATGATTTCACACCTTCCGAGGTTGCAGGTCCCAGTGGTGTGGTGCAGCAAGACACACCCAGGGCCCCACCGTCCCAGGCTGCGGGTCCCAATGTTTGGGTGCAAGCCACACCCATGGGGACGAGAGGAAGGAGCTTGACCGTGCTCTCCTGGAGGTGCAGGATCGAACAGATGTGGTTCAGATGATGTCATTGAGTGCGGAGAGCATTTACCTGCCCAATCACTCCTGGATGCCATCAGTTGGGTGAGTGATGAGGTAGCGGGAATGTTGGGAGAAGCAACAGCAATGACACGAGAAATGGGAACGATATCCGGGAGCATCAGTGAGGGAATAGTGGCCATGAGGGAGGGAATGTTAGAGGTAGTGCAAACCACGTCACTGGCCATGAGGGAGGGAATATTGCAGGTCGTTCAGACAGTTTTGCTCAACATGAGGGAAGGAGACACTCAGGGCGCATAAGGGACGGCATGTTGGAGTTAGCTGCTGCAATAAGGGAACACGCCCAGATCCCGTGTCCATTGACAGAATCAACTGTCACTCCCACTCCAATCCCCACACCAGTCTCTGAAGAGCCCAAAGCTGGGCCCTCCAACTTTTGCTGCCTGACACTGATGCCGATGCCCCCCACCCTCAAGAGGTGTGCAGTACCCGAGATGTTAGAAAGAATAAGTTTGGTATCAAGCCCACAAACACTGCGCCACCGCCTGCGGGCAGGGGTGATGGAGAGTCCAGGACCAAGCACAGCAGGCGGTCTTAGAATAAGGGGGTGAGAGATGGTTGCAGCCTTTCTTTGCTGCTGCTGTTGATATTGTTACTGTTGTAACTGTTCTCAAATAAAAAGTTTTTTGTAGGTTATGTAAATTTACAAGTTTAAAAGTGATCTTAAAGAGTGATATTAAAGTAAAGTTTGATACAAGAATAATTTTATTAAAGTTAAGTACATTGTAAACATTTGAATAAAAAATATTTTACATTAAAACTGAATCATGTTCCATTAACACAACACAACATTACGGAACAACTCCAAATTGAAAACATGTCCATGTGGAATAGTTGTCGCTGAGCCCTCGGGCATCAGTAAAGCTGCTGGCGCAAGTCTCGAGCACTTGTTAAAGGAGCTTACTCTGCCATCGTGCTCTGGCCTTGGGCACTTGCATGGCTTCCTCATCCTCGTCGTTCTCCTCCTCCTCCTCCTCCTCCTCCTCCTGCTCGTCATCTGCATCTTCCACATCATTATCATCAGCCATTCTCACCGCAAGTGGGTCTTCCGCTACTGGGTGCTGCTGACCCATGATGGCTAAGTTATGCAGCACACAACAGTGAACTGACCGACAATCCCGGGAGTACAGCAAGTAGCCTCCGGAATGGTCCAGGCATCAGAAACGCTGTTTCAATATGCCAACTGTCCCCTCAATGATGCTGTGTGTCGCAATGTGTGACATGTTGTATTGACGGTCATCTTCCATCCGGGTTACGCGTAGGGGTGTCATGAGCCAGGTGGCAAAGCCGCACCCTTCGTCTCCCAATAGCCAGTTCTGCCCTTCTGGCTGCTGCTGAAACATGGCAGAATGCTGTCGCATAGGATGAACGCATCATGGGTGCTGCCAGGTTATCTTGCATCGACTGACATGATATGATGCATGTTGTCACACACGAGCTGCACATTAATGGAGTGGAAGCCTTTTCTGTTCCTGTACATCTCAGAATCCTTCAAAGTTGCTCGCAAGGCGATGTGGGTACAATCAATGTAGCCCTGTACCTTTGGGAAGTCAGCAATCCTGGAGAAGCCCACAGCCTTGTCATGGATTGCTTGGGCAGTCATGGGGAACTTTATGAAATCATTCCTATGTGCATACAGTGCAGCCATGATCTGGCGAATGGAGACATGTGTTGCATGTTGAGAGATGGCGCACACATCCCCAGTTGTCGCTTGAAACAATCCAGAGGCATAGAATGAAAGTGCAGCTGTAACCTTCACTTCAATTGACAAAGCAGTCCTCCTGATGCTTCAAGGTTGCAGGTCTGCTTTGACCAACTCTCAGATCTCACAACTTATTTGCGGAAACGAAGCCTTCTAACACAGTCTGCATCATTAAGGTGGAGGTACGAACACCTATCTCGATATACCCAAGGTGGGTAAGGCACGCTATAGGCTCTAATGTTCCTGATGCGTTGAAGTCGAATCAATTGTCTCCTCCGTAGCACCATGATGTAGAAGGCTTGCACAAGATATGGCATTGTCAGTATTGCCCCCATACTTAAATTTAACCTTTGAAAGAAGCTCCAAAGGGCAGGAAAGCAGGCAGCACAGGTTTGCAGTTGTCTCTCTCCAGGTTTGGATGAATGGACACCCAAAGGTCTTGTGACTTCTCCTCTCTCCCTCCCCCTCCCTGGGCTCCAAACCTTCCGATCGGCACCTCGCATTCTCTCTCTCCTCTTCCTCAGCCTTTAATAATTGGAGTATTATGATTTCTCTCTCTCTCCCTCCCCTTCCCTGGGCTCCAAGCCTTCCAATCGGCACCTCGCACTCTCCTCCTCCCCTCCCCCCGCCCTCCACGGCTTGTTTTGTAGCCAAACCTTGAGCCGCTGTGTCCGGGCGCAAGGCCGATTCTGCCGGCCAAACCTACGACCCTCCAGCTCTACTTCAAGACGTTTGCTGGTGGTGTGTGAGTGAGTAAAGAAAAAAAATGAGAACTTCTGAAATCCAAGAAATTTACACTTCTACGTTGGCAGGCAAAAAAAAGTTGAACTTTATTATTGATTTTGACTGTGTTCTTGACTCCCTCCAAAATCTTCGATTTAAAAACAATGGCGTCTTTCAGTGCAGATTTGTGAATGTGTGCTGGTTTTCTTAACTCACCAGGAGGTTTTTCGGGAGTGGCCAGATACGCCAACCTCAGAGGAAAATAATGTTGGACAAACTGCGAAAAATTGAAAAAACCGGCGCAGACATGAGGCAACGTCAAAAAAAAAAACTGGCCTAGAAAAATCGTAACTAAATCAGTTACACCGGCGCAGATCACAGGGGGAAACTTGGAAAACAAAAACATGCCAGAAAAAAACGGCATATGCCAAAAAAACGGCCGGGGAAAAAATGGCCAGAGAAAATTGAGCCTTAAGTGTTGTGGAGGTAGAACCTGTGACGTAATGGACAGTTTGCATTCTGCCAACGTGAAAATGTGTGATGCTACCAAGAATTTGACACTTGATGAGTATTAATTGGCCATATTTTGACACACAAAGTTGAAGAAGAGGTAGGTTTTGCAACAATTGAGAATTCAAATTCATTTTATCTTTCCAGTATCCATTATTGGAATGGTGTTTCTTTCATACAATTATGCACTATGAAAATAATTACTCTAATCAGGTGTCTATCCCTTCATTAATAGTATTTTTCAATTGCTATTAATTCCTTCCTCAGCAAAGTTTCCAAAAAAGCTGAATTCCCAGTGAATATAAATTTTGGGCTCTTTTTGGTGAGGTTACTGTAAACTCAATTGTCAAAGCTCTGTTTCTCCCACTATGTATTTAATCAAAATTGTTATGCTTTGTGACCATTTTTTATGCCGGCGCAAAGTATGCCAATTTAGCAGTAGGACTGCATGCGCCTAATCTGTGCAGGTGTTGCTCCCACTGCAAAATTCATGGGGTCCTTTTTTTTTATGCGTCAGGCCTAACGCCTACTGAAGGACACCTTGATGAAATTAGTCACTGACTAGTGCTTAGGGTTCTTCAGCGGCCCAGGCAGCTTCCAACAAATTATAAACTGATACAGCACAGAAGGACGCCATTTGGTCTATCATGCCTGTGCCAGCCCTTTGGTAGAGCTATTCAATTAATCCCACGAACCTGCTCTTTCCCCATAGCCCTGTAAGTTTTATCATTCAAGTATTTATCCAATTCTCTTGAATGTTACTATTAAATCTACTTCCGTGACCCTTTCAGGCAGTGCATGCCATGTCACAACAACTCGCTGTGTTGATTTAAATTTTTTTTTTTAATTCCTTATGTCGCCTCTGGTTCTTTTTCCAATCCCTGAAATCTGTGCCCTCTGGTTACTGACCCTTCTGCCACTGGAAATAATTTTTCTTTATTTAGTCTATCAAATCCTTTCATGATTTTGCAAATCTCTAGCAAGTCTTCTCTTAACTCAGGGTAAGTTTTTTTAAAAACTGTTCCTGTGTAGTGAGCAGGACTGCCCACCCCACTTGTATCCCACTCCAATCTCCCCTCCTAGGACTTGCTTGAAGTTAGCTTCCAGTGAGGCAGGTGGCCCATCATTGATATCTTCGCTTGGGCAAACTTCCTGTGGAGGAATGACCAGCGCCAGCAGCTTGCACTGAATATGCTGATTAGGCCCGAGGACCAATTTCCATGGAGCTTCGTGTCCCTCAGTTTGGGCGTGTGCTTGTCGAAGATGGGCCCAGACCAAAACCTACCCTTAAAAGTTCTTATGTTGTTATGAAATATAATACAAAATTATTGGAGCAGGCCAGTTGGCCCCTGGAGCCTGGTCCTCCATTCAATAAGATCATGGCTGATCTGATCTTGGACTCAACCCAATTTCCTTGCCCACTCCCCATAACCCTTGACTCCCTTATCATACTAGAATCTATCTATCGCTTCCTCAAATATATTCAATGACCCAGCCTCCACAGCTCTCTGGGATAGAAAATTCCAAAGATTCACAACTCTCTGAGAATAAATTCCTCCTTATTTCCATTTTAAATGGCTGACCCCTTGTTCTGAAACTATGCCCCCTAGTTCCCCATGAGGGGAAACATCCTCTCTGTCAAGCCCCCACAGAATCTTGTACGTTTCAATAAGATCATCTCTCATTCTTCTAAACTCCAAACTCTAAACTTCGAAACCGGCCCAACCTGCTCAACGTTTCTTCATAAGACAACCCCTTCATCTCGGGAATCAATCTAGTGAACCTTCTCTGAACTGCCCCCAATGCAAGTATATCCTTCGTTAAATAAGGAGAACAATATTGTATGCAGTTCTCCAGGTGTGGTCTCACCACGTCCTGTACAGTTGTAGCAGGACTTTCCCTACTTTTATAATCCATCCCCCTTGCAATAAAGGCCAACATTCCATTTGTCTTCCTAATTACTTGCTGTACCTGCATGCTAACTTTTTGTGTTTCATGTACAAGGACCCCCAGATCCCCCTCTACCACCACATTTTGTAATCTCTCCCCATTTAAATAATTTGCTTTTTTATTTTTCCTGCCAAAGTGGATAACCTCACATTTTCTCTCATTATTCTCCATCTGCCAATTTTTTGCCCACTCACTTAGTCTATCTATATCCCTTTGCAGATTCTTGTGTCCTCCTCACAACTTGCTTTCCCACCTATCTTTGTATCATCAGCAAATTTGGCTATGTTACACTCGGTCCCTTCATCCAATGTTTGATCCCTGTGGCACCCCACTAGTTACAGTTTGCCAATCTGAAAATGACCCATTTATCCCAACTCTGTTTCCTATTAGTTAATCGATCCTCTATCCACTTGAGTATATTACCCCCAACCCTGTGAGTTCTTATCTTGTGCAGTACCCTTTTATGTGGCACCTTATCGAATGCCTTCTGGAAATCCAAAAACATGACATCTGCTGGTTCCCCTTTATCCACCCTGTTCATTCCATCCTCAAAGAAGTCTAGCAAATTTGTCAACCCTGATTTCCCTTTCATAAACTATTATGATTTTCTAAATGTCCTGCTTACTACTTCCTTAATAATGTACAGATGTTAGGCTAACTGGTCTATAGTTTCCTGCTTTCTGTCTCCCTCCTTTCATAAAAGAGGCGTTACATTTGCATTTTCCAATGATCTGGTACCTCACCAGAATCCAGGGAATTTTGGTAGATTGCAACCAATGCATCCATTATGTCTGCAGCCACTTTCGTTAAGTCCCTAGGATGCAGGCCATCAGGTCCAGGGTACCTGTCCACCTTTAGTCCCATTAGTTTGCCTAGTACTTTTTCTCTAGTGAGTTTTAAGTTTCCCCCCTCCCAATAGCGCCTTGATTATCAATTATTGGGATGCTTTTAGTGTCTTCTACTATGAAGACTGATACAAAATATTTGTTCAAAGTCTCTGCCCTTTCCCTGTTTCCCATTATTAATTCCCCAGTCTCATCCTCTCGGGGACCAACATTTACTTTAGCTACTCTTTCTTTTTCTATACCAGTCGAAGCTCTCATTGTCTGTTTTTATATTTCTTGCTAGTTTACTCTCAAACTATCTTCTTTCTCTCTCTCATTTTTTTTAGATGTCCTTTGCTGGTTTCTAAAAATATCCCAATCCTCTGGCCTTCCACGATTCTTCGCAACATTTCTGCCTTTGTTTTTAATTTGATACTAGAATACTGGAATATATCTTTGCTGAGAGTTACAAAATATCTCCTTAAATGAGCAGTTTGCCACTGCTCATCTACCGTCTTACCCTTTCATCTATTTTCCCCATGACACTAAAGTATACATGGGAGGTATGACTATAGATGAATTAACTAGACTGTTGACTGATTTAGATATATTAGGGGAATGGAGCTGAGTGTGGAATAGATCCTTCAATAAATGCAGCATTATGTATTTGGGTCAGTAAAATTCTGGGCATGACTCTAGTATGAAGGCTTACCTTAAGTCTGCAGAGCAGGAAAGGGATCTGGAGTTCATTGTTCATGAAATACTGAAGGCTCATGAACAGTACATTAAGGCTGGAGAGTAAACAAATAAGCTTCTGGATGTGTAGCTAGGACAGCTAAATACAAAACTAGAAATGAAATATTTAGCATGTACAAGACCTTGGTATGACTGCATCTACAATACTGTGCCAAGTTTCAGTCCCCTCACATGGGCATACTGAACCCCTCGAGAAGTTCTTGACGAGAACATCAGAAAATAATATCCTCTCGGGACTCTTGGTTCTCAGGACTGGGTCAAGGAACTGGGACATTTTTCATTGCAGAATTGTAGACTTTGAGGACTTATGGTTGAGTCTTGAAAATGATGAAGGAATAGATTTTGCTTGGGTTGGATAGATTCTTTGAACTTGATCGAGAGCTGAGGTCTAGGGGGCATCAGTGCAAATTAAGAAAACACACAAGTTAGGTTAGATGGCAGGGAATACTTTTCGCAGAGTCACTGACCTCTGGAGTAGAATGCCAAAAACATGCAGTGAGTATGGATTCATTTCAGGCCTTCAGGAGCTTGAGCAATTCTGTGAATGGAAGACATCTCAAGCTATAGAAGGTAGATGAGGTCAGCAATGATTCGTGTTATCAGTTACAGTACTCTCCTGGAGTTTCTCAATGAACTTTGGGAGTCTGAAAGGTCACACGGAGGTGACTCAGGCTGGGTTGATGGAACAGACTCTGGTCCAGTTGGTCTATTCTTTTGGTCTGTTTGGTATATTTACAAAGGAATTGCAGAAGGAGCTTTTTGAAGTATTGTAAGTATTATTTGACACTCCTATGTTATAATGTCTCTGCTAATTACTGCTGCTCTGTACTGAAATGAACAGAAGCTTCTTTATAGATGAGCTGTATTCTGGTTTTGGAACTGTGCAGTCAGTATTTGTACTAATTTTGTTTGACAGAATCTCATCCAGAATCATTTCTAATTTGTACAGGACAATGAATGAACTTATATTTAAATTGCGTCTTTCACAATCATAAGACATTCAAACACACGTCACTGCCAATGGAACATTTTGGAAATGTGGTTACTGTTGTAAGGTAGGAGATCGGGACAGCCAACTTGTGCACAGAAAGCCCCATGATCCAGTAGAAGGTATGCTGTCCTAAATCAGCCTTCATAAAAGATGAATAAATTATTTCCAAGAGTACGTAAGTTTTTCTATTACAAGCAGAATGCTAAAATGTCATCGAGAAAAGTCTCATGGTTTCATAACTCTACATATGGTATTAGTGAAACTATAAATACTTGTGAAAATATACTTGTGATTATAGTTCTCAACATTTCATCATCATCATAGGCTGTCCCTCGAAATCAAGAAAGACTTGCTTCCACTCTAAAAGTGAGTTCTCAGGTGACTGAACAGTCCAATACGGGAATTACAGTTTCTGTCACAGTTGGGACAGACAGTCATTGAAGGAGAGGGTGGGTGGGGAGTCTGGTTTGCCGCACACTCCTTCCGCTGTCTGCGCTTGGTTTCTGCATGCTCTCGGCGATGAGATCCTAGGTGCTCAGCGCCCTCCCGGATGCTCTTCCTCCAATTTAGGGATTCCCAGGTGCCGGTGGGGATATTGCACTTAATCAAGGAAGCTTTGAGGGAGTCCCTGAAATGTTTCCTCTGCCCACCTGGGTCTCGCTTGCCGTGTAGGAGTTCGAGTAGAGCACTTGCTTTGGGAGTCTCGTGTCGGGCATGTGGGCAATGTGGCCTGCCCAACGAAGCTGGTCGAGTGTGGTCAGTGCTTCGATGCTGGGGATGTTGGCCTGATCGAGAACACTGATGTTGGTGCGTCTATCCTCCCAGTGTATTTGCAGGATCTTGTGGAAGCAGCGCTGGTGCTATTTCTCCAGCGCTTTGATGTGTCTACAGTATAGAGTTCATGTCTCTGAGCCATATAGGAGGGCAGGTATCACTACTGCCCTGTAGATTGGCTTGGTGCTAGATTTGACCAAATGCTGTTGGACCTCGTCGTCGATGTCTGCCCTTGCTGATAGTAGGCTCCCGAGGTATTTCGAAGGCTGTGCTGTGGATTTTGATGACTGGGGGGCAGTGCTGTGTGGCGGGGTTAGGTTGGTGGAGGACCTTTGTCTTACGGATGTTTCGTGTAAGGCCGATGCTTTCGTACACCTCTGTGATGTTGACGATGGCTTGGAGTTCAGCCTCTGTGCGCAGACGCAAGCGCGTCTCAACATTTAGCAAGTTTATGTTTCCTTTTTAATTCTGTTTCTGAAAAAAAACTGAAATGTCAAGGAGAAAAATGCATTTATGTGAAAGGAATATTTGCTTTACTTATCCAATATTTCACTGGTTTGCAATGATTAAGGTGACTATTTATTGTACGTTGCCCCTTTTTGAATTGCATTGTTACAGTGATTGTGGACCAGTTTTTCCACTCCATTTAAGGACATTTGCAGGCTGATTCAGTTTTGACACGACAAATAGTAGCCTGTTCTCTCAAATCTCTCCGGTTGCTCCGCGAGGATAACAAAGCCATTTAAAAGGGCCATACTTTGCCTTTAACTTTTAAAATTCCATTCTGTCCATTTGGGATTGACATATTTTTGATTATATTTACGGCACTGTGTGCCGAAAATATGTGCTAGAATTATATCTCTGTTTTAGTAACTTTCAAGTCTCTGGCTGTAATTATCAATTTGCGCGGGGAAGTTTCATTTTTTTTTAAATGCCAAATGTACAGCGATTGTAAGCAGAACTTACAATGCTGTACAGATGTGTTAACAGTTACAATCAAATATACAATTTGTTACGTTATACGGCAAACGGTGAAAATCGAAAGAATGTAGGATCGTTAACATTATACCCTGGGTTGTTGCTGAATGAACAAGATGTTTCTCAACTTGGTACCCGACAACTTGTATTATATTTTGAAGATCGTCTGATTCCTCTGCTTGACGGTAATTACGTTTTCATTGATACGAATTTTTACTTGACAAAGCCAGGGACTGACTTTCAAATTCCTCAGGTTTTCTTTCTGATTTCTTCATTTAAACAATTTCATGGAGGGAGGCGAAACTTTCTTTTCGGTTAAGTTGAAAATAGTTCAACTTATCCGAGCAGTATTGCGGCTGTATAAATAAGACCGCCCCCCCCCCCCCCCACCCCCCCACCTTCTACTAACGTGCGAAGTTTATGCTTTTGCGCTTTTAGTATAGTTCTGGAGAGAAGGTAACGTCCATTGTGAATGGGGAACAACCCGTGCACCGATCAAGCAGCTTCAGTCAGTGTCCCACTGATAACATTGCTTTTGTCGCTCCCATTAATAGGTCTGCCTGGAATGCGGAGAATTGGAAATGAATGACAACCTGGAGAGTTGTTGGGGAGGAACCGATTGTTCATCAGTCACATCCTCGCGGTTTAAAGTCTGTAACCAATGTTCCTTGTTGAAGCATCTCTAACGTTATCCGACTGGAATGCCCCTAAATAAATGAACTGCCTTCAGTCTGGACAAAACGGTTCGGCATACGGTCATCGCCACCAGACTGTACCCAGTATTGTCACTTTAATTAGACATAGATAAGTTGGCTGATGAGTCCATAGGTGTCAAGGTGCCCATAAAGTGGAATGGGATCTCTACTGTTTATAATTTAGAATAAACACTTACATTCAGAAACGTAATGGAAACTGACTAAATTAGGTAATACCAATCTTGAAGAGATGGCCATGGACTTGCGAATGAATCAAATAGAATATGCCAGTGAATCAAACAGTAGCAGCTAAAACTGAACAAAAACACCCGTGACGTATTGCACATACGAGGATAAGCTTGTGACCTGCTTACTCCGTGAATGATGCTGAAATAGCTAAGGGTCAGTAAGGATATCAGACCGTGTGCTTAACATGTCCAATAAGCAAGGCAAAATGAACAATGTAGCAAAAACAAACCACAAGTGGGAGAAATAAATAATTTTAATTTACAGAGACCTTTCAGGTCCTTAATGTCCCAAAGCGTTTCACAGTCAATTAATTTAATTAATTGCTTTTTTGAAGTGTAGTTACTTTGGTTATGTTGTTGAATGCAGCAGAAAATTTGCACACAGCAAGATTTCACAAAAAACATTCAGATAAATGACCAATTAATCTATTTTTGGTCATTATGGTTGAGGCATAAATATTGGCCAGAATACAGGGCGAACTCCCGTACTGCTCTTATAATGGTGTCATGGGATCTTTTATGTTCGCCTTTCTGGGTAGGTGGGGCTTTGGTTTAATATCCAAAAGCCAGCTGAGTAGGGGAATAGAGGCAAATTTATTGCAATAATTTAAGAAACTGTGATACAATGATTGGAGGAATGTTTTTTTTCCTGGATGGATGAGCCTTGATGGGATAAAGGCTGTTCATCCCAATCTATCTTGTATGAAAAATGAAGTAACAGAACATTAGATGAGGACTAAAATCACTTTATTACGTCCCAAAAAATTAGTTGAAGTGGAAATGGATGTGATGTTGGTTTACTTCCACTCTTGAAATCAAATTGAAATGTGAGCACCAGACGATGAAGTATTCTGAAGTTTATAAAATACTGCAGGCGTGCAGGATGGGCAAATAAGTGACAGATATATTTTAATGTACAAAATACGGAGTAATACAGTTTGGAAGTACGAATATGTAAAGAAAATATACTGTAAATGGTAAGATTTGAAACAGAGAGGAGCAGAGAGAATTGTTGCGCAGTTACAGTGATCATTAAAGGTGCGAATACCTAAGGCCAGAACACAGCGAACAGAAGCGTCGGTTTTTGATCTATTTGTGAATACGATTAAACAAATTGTGCCGACTTAATGGGCTGAATGCACTGTTTCTGTCCCGTAACGTTGTGATTCTATAAGTACTATTAAATGCTTTAATAATGTTGGTGTAATTACAATTCTATTTAGAATTGTGCTATAAATGTGTATAATTCACCTAAGGGTTAAAATAAATCATGTTACTTGCAGATGACCATCAGGTAACGTTTCCCGATGTGTAATCTATGTGTATTGAAAGAACTGGGGCACACCAGCTTGCAGGTAAGCGGAGTCGTCCCTGGGCGAGATGTGCGCAGGCGCGCGAGCCTCCTGTCGGCGCCTGAGCCTGACGGAGAAATTGCAGGAAAGTGGAGTCCGGAGCTGGAGCGGGAGCCCGAGCCGAGCCCCGGCTGCACCACACAGGGCAGACAACCGAAAGTACTCTTCTCCGTGTCTTGTCTTGTTGGAGCTGCAACCCAGAGGGGCGGCTAACTGCCTGCACGAGGTATTTGCAGAGGACGAAGGGTTTTTTTTCTGTGTGTGAAATGTTGCAATGTTTCGGAGCTGATCTTTCTGGCGCAGGTTGGATGCTTATTTTCCAGTTTGTGAGTAATTTTTTGCTGGTGTCTATTTTTAAGATTGTTTTTTTTCCCGATGAAACCTGTGAGTGGGGTCACTGCCGGGTGGCCGACCTGAGGGATCTTTTATTGAGAGCTGGAAGTGATTTAAAATTGTAAATTGGAAGGAGTCGCGTGCCTTCGTGTTAAACAGAAAGGAAGCTTTTCAAACTGAATTCAGAAATGGGCACGTGGAGAACTGGCGTGATGAGAACTATTTTAATCAGCGTTCTCCTGTTCTGCATTTTGCTGGATTTAAATCTCAGCAGTTCAACAATGTAACAGTTATTCAGAAACGCGAAAGAAACTTTAAATACATTAAAATGCTGCAACTTCTGCGTTTTACGACTCAAATGACGTGACCTATATTCCATTGTAGTGTATTTTTTAAATCTGAAGGATATACGCACACAACAGGATTTAAAAATCATATATGGAAGTCGAGAACCTTCGACGTAAAAAGTGAGAATATTTACAAATGCTTTATTCATTTGCTCACTGCGTATTTGTCGAGCTAAGCACATTGATGCTGGCTCTCCACACATCCTGGATGTTAGCACGTTAATAAAACAAGGGAGGTTGGCTGAACTGGGAAGGGGACCGTTACTTTCTGCAGCACCGTATTTAACTTGGAAAGAAAACATTGTTGCATGATGCAAAAAAAAAGGTATAATTCATGCCCTGGTTCTTGTAATCATGTCGCAGTTTTTCAAAGGGATTGTTATAATGAGCTCTGGTTGAATTTCTAATTCATAAACACAAATTGCGTGAAATGCTCTATGATTTAGTCCAACGTGAGACCTAGATACAGCAGTGAAGAAACAATTCGCTGCTTCCATAGATTCCTGTCAATCTGGAGGTTGGCTGTCAATCACATTGTATTTGTAATCCTCTTTGGTTCTATGCCGATCAGGTCTAAATTTAGCACTGTCGCATAGAGAGAAAAATAACTGAATTTTCCAGGTGGTCATGAATTGACACATTTATTTGTCCTCCCTCTGTTTTCTTCACCCCCCATGAGTTCATCTAATGTTCTGTGTCATTCATTAAAGAAAAGGTCTTTCTCAGACCCCTGGTATAAAATCACCCAGTAGGATATGGCTTCGAGCAATGTTTGTCAGTTTGTCTCCTTTATTTCCACCAATCGAAGTACCTGTATCACACCTCCACTTGATGGTTCTTTTGGATGGCACAGCTAAGATCAAGAGTTCGTTTTTGTGTGGAGTTACTGGAGAGATCCTCTCTTGATATGGAGACATGCAGATGAAAGGTCAAGGCACCTATGTAGGACACCACCAAGGTTATACAGAGTAAACCAGGGATTTGTGATTGGGTGATGTCAAACTTGGTATTAAAATTTGAAGATGGTGGAACAGTTGAAAGACTGAGGGTGGTGAGGAATTTTAGAATGCGAGTGATGAATCTTGATTTCAACACATGCGAGGGTGCAGGCAAAAGGAAGGGCATGCAGAATTATATATTTGGAGCTTAGAAGGAAGATGAGGAGGAGGTTCGGAAGTGTACTGATAACTTTATAGCATATCGGTTTGAAATGTAGACAGGAGAAGTTGAGACAGGTTGATGGCCAAAGATATTAAAACGATCTCCAATTGGACTACAGCCTTTTCTGATAATCCTGTCCAGGTGGTGAGGGAGATATTGGAAGATCTTCCCTGGATAAAGGAGCAATACCGAAGTCCTGAACTTTATAGAGCTTCAAGGGATCATGAAGGGAAAAGATATGTTTGGCATAAAATAAAACCACATTTCTTTGGGGTTGCAATGACAGATGTGGGAATGGCACCTGAGGTGAGAGGACATAGTGAGATCAAAAAAGTTGATGAAGAATGTCTTGGAGTACAGCCATTAAAGGTTAAAAATAAGCTGTTGGTTAGACATGACAAGCATCAAGGAGCACGAAGAAAAACTTGAAAAATCAGATTTTTGCAGATCAACGGGTATGCAGGAAATCAATAGTAGTTAAATCATTGCTCTGCGAGGAATGGAGAGTGTGTGGTTGAAGAAAGATGACTGCTTGAATGATGAGTGGAGAAGGTCACTGACATGAAGAATTTAAGTGGAAGGGAAAACAGAGCCATGGGAACCCCCTGAATTAATGAAAATTGAGTCAGGTCATGATCTATTAACTTCAATACATGGAGCCAAGTGAAGGAAACTAGATAGTCATGAAATCAGCTGTATGACAGTAACTTTTTTTTAGAGGTGTTAGATACCTTTCAAAAGGGTAAGTGATATCCCTGGTAATGATAAATTACTCACTAAAGTATTTGTCATGCACCTTTGGAGCTCTGCTCTTGGTTATTAGCATAAGCAATGGAAAGGTGATGCTGAAAACTCTCTTGGTGATCATGGATTTGGAAACAACTTTCAAGGTTTTGTATGTGTGTTTTTTCATAAGATACTTAATTTAAACCTGTTGAGATGGTACTTCAATAATATTTTGGTGAAATCAATCAAGTATAAAGAATAGTAGAATTAGATTTTTAAAATTCTTTAGCAATAATGATCTCGATCTTTATTGTGACAATGTGCCATGTTGCTCCCTGTATGGAAACTTTGCCAGTTTTTTGGTTTAAAATATAATATCTAACAGGAGAGTATGTGTGTGCTTCAGTGATCTGTTTAGGTGCTAAAGCAATCTTTCCCAATCTTCATTGTCAGCCGAGTCATGCTTCCTTATAGCTGCTCTACTAATGTTTAAAAAGTAAAAGAATTACAAAGAATGTACAGCACAGAAACAGGCCATTCGGCTCAACTGGTCCATGCTCCACATGAGCCTCCTCCCAACTTACTTCATCTGACCCAATCAACATATCCTTCTGTTCCTTTCTACCTCATGTACTTATCTAGCTTCCCCTTAAATGCATCTATATGCTATTCCCCTCAACTGCTCCTTGTAATGAGTTCCATGTTCTAACCACTCTTTGGGTAACAAAGTTTCTCCTAAATTACCTATTGGATTTATTAGTGATTATCTTGTATTTATGACCTAGTTTTGGACTCCCCCACAAGTGGAAACATCTTCTCTACGTTTACCCCATCAAACCACTACATATTTTTAAAGATTCCTATTAGGTCACCCCTCAGCCTTCTCTTTTACAGAGAAAAGAGCCCAGCCTGTTCAATATTTCTTGATAACCATAACCCCTCAGTTCTGGTATCATCTTTGTCAATCTTCTTTGCACCTGCTCTAGTGCCTATATGTATTTTTAGTTAGGCAGATGAGAACTGTGCACAGTACTCCAACTGTGGTCTAACCAAGGTTCTATGCAAGTTTAACATAACTTCTGATTTTGAATTCTATTCCTCTGGTCATGAACCCTAGTGCTTGATTGCTTTTTTTTGGACTTATTAATCTGTGTCGCTACTTTTGGTGATTTGTGTATCTGTACCCCTGGATCCCTTTGGTCCTCTGCCCCATTTAGACTCTTATTTTCCAAGGATTATGTGGCCTCCTTATTCTTCCAAACAAAATGCACCATCTCGCGCTTGTCGAAACTGAAATTCATTTTCCAATTCCACTGCCATCTTGTAAGTTTATTCATGTTGTCTTGTATTTTGTTGCAGTCTTTCTCAGTATTCACTATACCCCCCAATTTGGTGCCATCTGCAAATTTTGAAGTTGTTTAAATACACTTGACAAACGATGTGTATTTCCTTTTTGTAGGTCTAGCTTTTAGAACCAATGAAAGGGTGACTCACCAGAGATATGCCAACTTTGTGGGCTGAAAATGGCGCCTAAAAAAATCTCCACCGATTCTGGCCGCTGTGTTGCCTCTCCCGGGGCTTGGCGTGGCGTGGCCAGTCAATTGGGGGGCGTAGCTAGTGCCCTGTGCCAGAAACCGTGCCGGCAGCTCTGCACATGTGCGTGCATGTGCAGTAGCTCCTGCCCTCAACCTCTGTGTGCGTGCTGCAGCATGGGACCCGATGCGTCCTGCCGCTATCCCGGGCCGAGTGGCCTGCCGCACAGGCCGGCCCGCTGCCTTCCCGGGCTAGAAGGCCACAAGAAGCAGGTAGGTGCGGGGCCCAAGCCGGGTTGGGGTGGGGTGGGGGTGGAGGAGAGGAGTTTTGATCCGGGGGCTGGGTGGTAACTGTGTAGCCAGTAATTTTAATGAGCTTGCTCAAGACTTTCCTTAACCCGGTTGATGAAAATACTTTCCTAACCAAGTTAATAGAAAATACTTTCAAATACATCATAATCAATTCTTGAACATTAGATTTGGTGGAATAATTTTGCTTGAATTTTCAAAATATTTAAAAGCATAAAACAAACACTAAATTTCATGGCTATATGGTATAAAATATTTCTATGATGGTGGGTGAGCTTAGGCGGCTGGGAGAACATAACAATTATGAGCAGCAAGTACTTCTATTTTTTATTTGGATATTTTGAAAAAATTATGTAAATATGCTTTGTCATTTTTGTAGTTTAAGCTTCCATGAATGCTTCTGTTGTATAGTAAATTAACTTTGCGAAGTTTGTCATATGATGTCCTGTATAGCTGTTGGATCCTATTCACATTCTTTAGTCAAGTCATTAAGTTCTGCTGGCCTCCGATGTACTTACCTGCCCTGATTTCTTAACTCTCCACAAGGGTTTTCTGTGCGGCCACAAGTGGCCACATACGCTGGCCTAAGTTAGTTTGGAGTAACTATTAGCTGTCCAAAGTGGCCTAAATGGCCAAAACAGGCATGGGTGGCTGGTAACGCCCCCTTTTGAGAGAAAAAAAGAAACAAAAAAATCCTAACTAACTCGCGTACACTGGCGCAAATTGAGTGTGCAAAATGGGGATTTTTAAGATACTCCAGAAAAATCAAGTTGCTCCAAAAAAAATGGAGCAACTCCTGTACAATTTTGAGTCCCATATGTCATATTTGAAGTCTGACATTTGTTTGTTTATGGATATGTGAAAATTGCTTTGTATTAGCAAATAATTATGTTTATTTGTCATTCATAAATATGCTGATCTGTTGTAGACGCAGATTGACGATTTAATCCTAGTTTTATTAACCTACATAATCGGAGTATGCCACACGATATAATTTTTTTAATAACTTTGATGTTTTTCCTAAAAATGCAGACCTGCCCCCAATTTATCCAACCTGTTGAATTGTTTAAAAGCACTGAAACTTCTTGAATTATATAGATCCCATCTTTTCATTTTTCACCCGATCAATTGACTGCTAAATTCTCCTATGTTTTAATGATTAATTACCAGGAAAAGTGTGCAAAATTCCCCATTTAAATCTACTCATTGTGCGCATATAATAGGACAGTAAATGACTGTGAGAATTTCAGACACAATATATTTTCATGTCCAGGAATAATTGTCATCGGGAAAAAATGTTTTTTTGGCCAATTCGCATTACCACTACCCCTCCTCCCCCCCCCCCCCCCCCCAGTACATCAATGAAATTGGTTCCAACAGTTTCAAACTTTTTTTTACGGAAAGTATTTCAGTTGGTACTGTTGGAGAAATAAAAATGCAAAAGATGCCACCTGAGTCAACATTGCCAATCCCATGTAAAAATTTAGAGAACGTCAGTGAAATTTAAATAACTTAACGGTGGGGTGAGATATGAAAGCCAATTTTAATGGCTGTTTTACAAGCCTCGAGTACAAAGTCCCTTTGCCAGTTTTTAGGAATCCAAATGTGCTCAACACAAATATTTAACTATTAACAAGGTTTCTAGTGTGCTTTCTTGGGACATTCCATCTCAAAACTAATATTTCCTTTTTAAGTGTTCTTTCACAAATCTGTAGGTTTATTTTTAATGGACCAATTTTTATTTCATTTGTAATGCATTTTAAAAATAGAAATTTCTGAATGAGTCCATCACTTTTTGATTACGAACATCCATTGGATTTTCAAACTTTGCAACATTCAAACCTGAACTCTGTACTTTTAGATTTTCATAATGCAGAAAAGTGTGAAGTGATACATTTTGGTCGAAACAATGAGGAGAGGAAATTAAACTGAAGGGTACAATCCTAAAAGGGGTGCATGAACAGAGAGACCTAGGGGTATATGTCCACAAATAATTGAAGGTGGCAAGGCCGGTTGAGAAAGCAGTTAAAAAAAGCTAACTGGATCCTGGGCTTCATGAATAGAGGTATGGAGTACAAAAGTGTGGAAATTATAATGAACCTTTATAAAACACTGGTTTGGCCTCAACTGCAATATTGTGTCCAATTCTGGGCACCGCACTTTAGGAAGGATGTGACGTTCTTAAGACAGGGTGCGGAAAAGATTTGCGAGAATGATTCCAGGGATGAGGGACTTCAGTTAGGTGGATAGACTGGAGAAGCTGGGGTTGTTCTCCTGAGAGCAGAGAAGATTGAGAAGAGATTTGATCGATGTGTTCAAAATCATGAGGGGTCTGGACAGAGTAGATAGAGAGAAACTGTTCCCATTGGTGGAAGAGTCGAGAACCAGAGGGCACAGATTGAAGGTGATTGTCAAAACAACCAAAGGCAACATAAGAAAAAACGTTTTTACGTAGCGAGTGGTTAGGATCTTAGAATGCACTGCCTGAAAGGGTGGTGGAGGTAAACTCAATCACTGCTTTGGAAGTTGGATAAGTACCTGAAAGAAAAACATTTGCAGGGCTAAGGGAAAGGGCGGGGGAGTGGGACTAGCTGAAATGCTCTTGCAGAGAGCCAGCACAGACTTGACGGGCCGAATGGCTGCCTTCCGTGCTGTAATCATTCTATGAATTTATGCTTAAGGATTTAAATTTTGTCGAAGAAAGTAAATTTTGTCGAAGAAAGTAAAATCTAGAGGTCAGTAACTTTCTTTACTTGAAGATATAACATTTTACATGGTAACAATTCCATGGTATTGCTTTTAATGAACTCCTGCAGGGATAATCTAAAGGTGGTTTTATACTGCAAATGTGCTGAAACCCAGTTTAAAAAAAAATGCACAGGAGCATATTGATACTCCTAAACACTTTTAAAACTTATTCAGATTGATTTAAATATTGAGTGCAGGTACTCCTGTCTGTGATTTCTAAAAAAGTATGTATGAAAGGCATTCTTTCTACACCTGTTGCAACCATCCATGTATGCAGCTGTCCACTGATAGGAGAATTCCAGTCAGAGCCAAGCATTATAAACAATGTTGTCAGTTTGCAGTATTAAAAATATTAACATAAATTAAATATTGAAACCACTGATTCCACCAACTGTAATCATGTTCTTCCTAAGAATTTTTACCACCTGCTTTCTTCCTCTGCTCCCCTGGACTTAATTCCTCTGGTTGACTTGGATTGCTTCTGTGCAGCACTGAGGGACTGTTGGAGATGCCATCTTTTGGACAAAGTTCTGTCTGCTGTTCAAGGGTAAAAGAGCTCATGGTACAATTTGGAGAAAAGCTGGGGATTCTCCTGGTGTCCAGGCCAATGTTTTAATTTCTCCCTCAAATAACATCATTAAAAAATTAACTGGTGATTTATTGCCTTGCTATTTGTGGGACCTTACAGTGCACAATTTAGCTGGTGCTTTGCCTACATAACTACAGTGACTCCACTGATACATCCTGAGGATATAAAAGGTACGATATGAATATCAATTATTTATTTTTCTTGCTGGTTCAGTTATTAACTGGGGAATTAGGAGAAAATAGAATGAGAGTAAACTAACGAGAGACAAAAACAGACATGTATGTAAAAACGTAAAGATTAGCAAAAGTAAATGTGGGACACTTACAAGCTGAGACAGGAAAAATTATAATGGGTCGTAAGGAAATGGCAGGGAAATTAAACAAATACTTTGTCTCTGTCCTCACGGAAGAAGACACAAAAAACCTCGTAAATAGTGGAGAACCAAGGTTCTCGCGAGAATGAGGAACTGAAAGAAATTAGTATTGTAATAAAAATAGTACTGGAGAAATTAATGGGACTGAAAACAGATAGATCTCCTGGACCTGATGGCCTACATCTTAGGGTTTTGAAAGAGGTGGCTATAGAGATAGTGGATGCATTGGTTTTCATCATCCAAAGTTCCATAGATTCTATAACGGTTCCTGCAGATTGGAAGGTAGCTAATGTAACTCCGCTATTTAAAAAAGGAGGGGGAGAGAAAACGCGGAACTACAGACCAGTTAGCATGACCTCAGGAGTTGGAAAAATGCTAGAATCTATGACTAAGGACGTAGTAACAGGGCACTTAGAAAATAATTACAGGATTGGGTAGAGTCAACACGGATTTATTAAAGGGAAATCAAATTTGACTAATCTGTTAAAGTTTTCTGAGGTTGTAACTAGCAGAATAGATAAGGGGGAAACAGCGAATATGGTGTATTTGGATTTTTAGAAGGCATTCGATAAGGTGCTACACAAGAGGTTATTAAACAAAATTAGAGCTCTTGGGATTGGGGGTAATATACCAGTGTGGATTGACGATTGTTTTCTGTCCTTTAACCAGAGTAGGAATTAACGGGTCATTTTTGGATTAGCAGGCTGTAACTCGTGGGGTGTAGTAAGGATCAGTGCTTGGGGCCCAGCTATTCACAATCTATATTAATGATTTGGTGAGGGGACCAAATGTAATATATCCAAGTTTGCTGATGATACAAAGCTAGGTGGGAATGTAAATTCTGAGGAGGATGCAAAGAGGCTTTGAGGGTTACTGAATAGGTAAGAACATGGCAAATTGAATATAATGTGGAGAAATGTGAAGTTTGAAAATAGAAAAGCAGTGTATTTTTTTTATGGTTTAGAGATTGGGAAATGTTGGAGTTCAAAGGGACCTGGGTGTCCTTGTACACGAATCACTGAAAGTTAACATGCCAGTACTGCAAGCAATTAAGAAAGCAAATAGTACGTTGGCCTTTATTACAAGAGGATTGCGTATAAGAGTAAAGACATGTTACTGCAATTAGAAAGGACCCTGGTGAGACCGCACCTGGAGTATTGTGTACAGTTTTGGTTTCCTTACCTAAGGAAGGATATACTTGCCATAGAGTGAGTGCAACAAAGGTTCACCAGACTGATTCTTGGGATGGCGGGAATGTCCTATGAGGAGAGCTGGAGTAGACTTGGCCTATATTCACTAGAGCTGAGAAGAATAAGACGTGATCTTGTAGAAACATACAAAATTCTTATAGGCCTTGACAGGGTAGATGCTGGGAGGATGTTTCTTCTGGCTGGGGAGTCCAGAACCAGGGGTCACAGTCCTAAATGGCCGACACCTTATTCTGAGACTGAAATGAGTCGAACTTCTTCACTCAGAGGGTGGTGAATATTTGGAATTCTCTACCCCAGAGGGCTGTGGAGGCTCAGACTTTGACTACATTCAAGACGGTGATCGATAGAATTTTGGATATGACGGGATACGGGGACAGTGCAGGAATGTGGAGTTGAGCTAGAAGATCAACCATGATCTTATTGAATGGCGGCGCAGGCTCGAGGGGCCGAGTGGCCCACTCCTGCTCCTAATTTTTGTTATCTTATTAACTCCTGCCTCAGCCTATCTGCCGCTGAAACTATCATCCATATCTTTTTCACTTCCAGATGTGACTATTTCAATGCTCTCCTAGCTGGCCTCCTATGCTCTAAACCTCAGCTCATCCAAAATACTGCTGCCCATATCCTATCCTGCAACACAAGAACATAAGAAATAGGAGCAGGAGTAGGCCATTTGGCCCCTCGAGCCTGCTCCGCCATTTAACAAGATCTTGGCTGATCTGATCATGGGCTCAGCTCCACTACCCTGCCCACTCCCCATAACCCTTTACTCCCTTTTCGCTCAAAAATCTGTCATCTCTGCCTTAATTATATTCAATGACCCAGCCTCCACAGCTCTCTTGGGCAGAGAATTCCACAGATTTGCAACCCTCAAGAGAAGAAATTCCTCCTCATCTCAGTTTTAAATGGGCGACCCCTTATTCTAAAACTATGCCCCCAAGTTCTAGATTCCCCCATGAGTGGAAACATCCTCTCCTATGTACCTTGTCGAGCCCCCTCATTATTTTACATGTTTCAATAAGATGACCTCTCATTCTTCTGAACTCTAATGAGTACAGACCTAACCTGCTCAACCTTTCATCATAGGTCAATCCCTTCATCTCTGGAATCAACCTAGTGAGCCTTCTCTGAACTGCCTCCAATGCAAGTATATCCCTCCTTAAATACAGAGACCAAAACTGTATGCAGTACTCCAGGTGTGGCCTCACCAATACCCTGTACAGTTGTAGCAGGACCTCTCTGCTTTTATACTCCATCCCCTATTTGCCTTCCTGATTACTGGCTGTAGCTGCATACTAACTTTTTGTGTTTTATGCACAAGGACCCCCAGGTCCCTCTATACTGCAGCACTTTGCAATTTTTTTCCATTTAAATTATAATTTGCTTTTCTATTTTTTTTCTGCCCAAGTAGATAACCTCACACTTTACCACATTTATACTCCCTCTGCCAAGTTTGTGCCCACTCATTAGCCTTTTTATATCCCTTTGCAGATTTGTTTGTGTCCTCCTCACAACTTGCTTTCCCACCCATCTTTGCATCATCAGCAAACTTGGCTATATTACACTCAGTCCCTTCATCCAAATCATTAATATAGATGTAAATAGTTGATGCCCCAGCACTGATCTATGTGGCACACCACTAGTTACTGTTTGCCAACCGGAAAATGACCCATTTATCTCGACTCTCTGTTTTCTGTTAGTTAGCCAATCCTCTATCCATGCCAATATATTACCTCCAACCCCGTGAACTTTTATCTTGTGCAGTAACCTTCTTTGTGGCACCTTATCAAATGCCTTCTGGAAATTCAAATACACCACATCCACTGGTTCCTCCTTAACCACCCTGCTCGTTACATCCTCAAAGAACTCCAGCAAATTTGTCAAACATGATTTCCCTTTCATAAACCATGCAAACTCTGCTTGACTGAATTATGCTTTTCCAAATGTACTACTATTTCCTTAATAATGGACTCCAGCATTTTCCCATTGACAGATGTTAGGCTAACTGGTCTATAGTTTCCTGCTTTCTGTCTGCCTCCTTTTTTAAGTAAGGAAATTACATTTTGCGATTTTCCAATCTGCTGGGCCCGCCCCAGAATCCAGGGAATTTTGGTCGATTACAACCAATGCATCCACTATCTCTGCAGCCACTTCTTTTAAGACCTTAGAATGCAAGTCATCAGGTCCAAGGGACTTGTCCACCATTAGTCCCATTATTTTGCTGAGTACATCTTCTTTAGTGATAGTGATTGTTTTAAGTTCCTCCCTCCCTATAGCCCCTTAATTATCCATTATTGGGATGTTTTCATGTCTTCTACCGTGAAGACCAACACAAAATATTTGTTCAAAGTCTCTGCCATTTCCCTGTTCACCATTATTAATTCACCAGTCTCCTCCTCTGAGGGACCAACATTTACATTAGCTACTCTCTTCCCTTTTTTTGTACCTGTAGAAGCTCTTGCTATCTGTTTTTATATTTCTTGCTGGTTTACTTTTGTAGTATATGCAAGCACTCTAATAACGATTCCATAAGGTAAGGGTATTGTACTTGAACTGTACTTACCTTAGTCCGTTTATTGCAGCTCCTTGAGTGAGGACACAATGAGTTGAGCTCCCTTTTATACTTGGTTACCTGCAGTGTGCCCACTAGTAGCACCCTCTGGTGGTACAAGTATGGTGTATACAGTGTGAAGGTAGATTTAGTGGTCTAGTGTTACAGTACATACATACACTCCCCCCCCCCCCCCCAAGTCTTGTGCCACAGGCTTTTGCATTGTGTTCTCTGGCCCTTGACTTGAGTGCCCAAAGCCCTTGTACTTTGTCTTTGCTTGGGAATGGCTCTCTCCCTGTGGACCCCCAAGTCCTTATTGCCATGACATTGGGAAGTGGACGGTTGGAGGTTGTAGTGAGGGCTGTGTGGGTTCTGGCTCTGATCCATGTGTTCATTCATCCATTCCCCCCCCCCCATACATAGACCATGTGTGTGGCTCAACACCTGCATTGGCATACATGTAGAGTGAGTAAGGGATCAGGTTGATTAGGTCACTGTTTTTGAGTTCGGCAATGGTAGAGTAAGTACATGTTGTAGGTAAGATACATATATTGTCGTGGTGGGCAGAGCCACAGGGTGGTGTGGCCTCCCTGTCCTCCATTGAGGGCTGCAGGTTACCCTGCTGCCCTTCGTTGGTGGTGGGAGTTTGGTCATCCCACGTCCCGCCGGGAAAGCTGGAGGGTATTGGCCTCTTGCTCCCGGTGCTGGCCCCGGTGGCCAGGGGGGTAGGACTGACCTGAGGCAGGTTGCCACTGGTGGCTGTGCCATCCATTGATTGCTGGCCCTGCAGTGGGTTATGCTCCCAGTGTGTGTGCACCCTCCTTGGGGCATCACATTGGTGCCGGAGGCGCAGGTTACATGATCGGGTAGCCCGTTGGACCTGGGTGTTTCCCACAGGAGGTTGTCTTTGGCATTGTCAGCATACACGGAGAACCCGGTATCATTTCTCATTTTATCATTAGCATTCATGATACATTGGCTCCAACCGCAACCAGCCAACTCAACATTGTTATTTGTCTTTACACTTTCACATTTGTCCATTAAAACACTTTCCTGTGTTCTATCAGTATCTCTATACAAGGTTACGTTTGGATACTTGTCTTTGTTCCATTTTTCTCATTAGCATTACCGGCATCACTGTTCAATAGTACATTTATATACTTGCATTCGTTAATTACACCTTTATCATTCATGTCACCGGCATCGCTGTACCATGTGTGGAACTGTCCCTTTAATTGTTTTGGGTTGCCGGTCTCTTTTAAGAGGGTCTTGCAATCTTTACCCCAATCCGGTTCGCTGCTCGGCATCACGTGTTGCTCCCTCAACGCTACCCCTCGTGGTCTGGTCGCGGCCATCTTGATTTCAGGTGCTTCACCTCGCGGTGCAGGCGCCATCTTCTTTCCACGAGGTAGGCTGCGGTGATCCTTTTCACCCGGGTTCTGCCACGGAAGCCGGGAATCTACCTTCTGCCTTCGGATGATCTTCCCTCGGAGTCCTGCCACTGGAGCCCGGAAGGTGAGGTCTGGTCGTTCAGGTTGGATCATCTCGCCATTGAGTTGTGCAGTCTGTGTCATTGCCACGCAGTCAAGCTAGACGGTAGGATTTCCAGGTGCTGCGATGGATTCAAGTTTGGCGCGTGTAGGACGTCGATCGCCGGGGCCTGGAGGCTTTCCCCACTCCAACAGATTTGGATTTGCTTCATCCATCTTCTTCCCAGCAGCGTTGGACCATCACCAGCAACGATCCACAAAGGATGCTTGTGCATCGCGCCGCCATGGGACACCTGGACCTCCACGCTGCCAACGACTGGGATGGTGTCGTTTGTGTAAGTGCAGCTTCACTTGGGTTGGGAACATTTTGGGTCATTTGGCGGGATTATCCCAGAGTTTCTCAAAGGCCGTCTGATTCATCAGCGATTGGCTCGCCCCTGTGTCGATCTCCATCGAGACTGGAACAATGTTGATTTCTACTTCCATTTTCAACAGAGAACTCTCGGTGGAGCAGGTATACACTCGTTCGTACACCTCTTCCAGGGGCTGAGCCGCTTCGTCTTCATTAACGCTGGAGCCCGGGTAATCAGCCAATTCATCAGCGACTTGGTGAGTAAAATTTCTTCTACACATTCGCTGGAGATGACCTTTAGTGTTACAGCCTTTGCAGTATAGTCTTCGTACCGGCACTGATGGGCCCTGTGGTTTACTCCACAGTGCCATCACGGGGCTAGCCGGTTGGCCCCATGTGGTGGACTCGGGATTGCGGGACTCGGGGCAGCATCCTTGCCTCTGAAAGCTGCCATTCAGTTCACTGTACTCATCGGGTTAGAGTCCTGGGGGTGAGTCATCATCCTCTTGGAGTCGCAGACCGAAATCATGAATGCCTGGCTCACTTTGATTGCCTTTTGCAGAGTGACCGTAGTGTTCGCAGAGAGCAGCTTATGGAGGAGTCCCTCGTGGCTGATTCCAGTAACGAAGATGTCCCTTGGTGCTTCGGTGAGGTGGTCGCTAAAATCACAGGGTGCAGCCAATCTTCTCAGGTCTGCAGCATATTTAGCAATTTCTTGGCCTTCGGGCCACCGGTGTGTGTAGAACCGGTGTCTGGCTGTGAGGATGCTCTCTCTTTGAGTTGTTCTTGTATTATAGTTACCAGCTCTGCATAAGTCCTGGGGTTGTCATCTTTGCTGGGGCTAGCAGGACCCTGACGAGGCCGTGGACATTGGGCCCACAACTGCTGAGCAGGGTGGCTCTGCGCTTATCAGCCAGCGAGGTCGGTGTCTCTTGCCAGGTCGTTCACAATGAAAAAGTGTTCGAGCCTTTCCACAAAGGCATCCCACTCTTCCCCATGAGCGAATTGTTGGAAGTTGCTTAGGTTAGACATGTTGAGCGTGGAAATTCGTAACCTTGTCACCAGTTGTATTGTATGCAAGCACTCTAATAACGACTCCACGAGGTATGGGTATTGTACTTGAACTGTAGTGACCTTAGTCCGTTTATTGCAGCACCTTGTGTGAGGACACAATGAGGTGAGCTCCCTTTTATATTTGGTTACCTGCAGTGTGCAGGTGACCCTTGGGTCTCCACCAGTACCACCCTCTGGTGGTACAAGTATGGTGTACACGGTGTGAAGGTACATTCAGTGGTCTAGTGTTACAGTACATACACTAACATACATAACAACTTTCATGATCGATCTTCCCTCTATTATTTTTTTAGTCGTTTTTTTGTTGGATTTTAAAAGTTTCCCAGTCCTCTGGCCTCCCACTTTGTATGCCATTGTTTTCAATTTGATGCCATCCTTTATTTCCTTTGTTAGTCACGGATGGTGATTGTTATATATGTGGACTTGTATTTACTCTGTACAGCCACCAGAGGGCTCATCCCCTGGAATCCCAAGGGATCCCATAATCCCTTGGGAGCACAGGTATTTAAGGAGGCTTCACAGGTTGGAGAGGCATTCTGGAGACCTGCAATAAAAGACTAAGATCACACTTTACTTTGAGCTCACATTGTTCAGTCTGACTCTTTCTCCATACACAACAACTGGCGACGAGATACAGATAGCGAACCCAAAGATGCAGAAACAGTGGGCACCCTGGAGAAATTTTCGGAGGGAGATGATTGGGAAACTTTTGTGGAGCGACTCAACCAATACTTCATGACCAACGAGCTAGATGGGGAAGAGAGCGCTGCCAAACGAAGGGCGATCCTCCTCACCATCTGAGGGGCACCAACGTATGGCCTCATGAAGAATCTGCTCACTCCAGCAAAACCCACGGAGAAATCATACACCGATTTGTGCACACATTTGTATTTGAACCCAAAGGAAAGCGTTCTGATGGCGAGGTACCGGTTCTGTACCTGCAAAACGTCTGAAGGCCAGGAAGTGGCGAGTTATGTCGCCGAGCTAAGACGCCTTGCAGGACATTGCGAATTTGGAGCACATGCTCAGAGACTTTTTCGTACTTGATTTGGCCATGAAACCATACTTCGCAAACTTTTGACTGTAGAGACCCCAACCTTGAGTAAGGCCATAGCGATAGCCCAGGCGTTCATTGCCACCAGTGACAATACTAAGCAAATCTCTCAGCACACAAGTGCTGCTACAAGTACTGTGAACAAAGTGATATTGTTTTTGAATCGTAACATGTAGGGCAGGTCACACATACCTGCAGCTGCACATCCGCAGATGACTCAGAGTCCACCATCAAGGGTGATAAATGCAAGGCCATTAACACCTTGTTGGCGCTGCGGGGGTGATCATCATTTCCATTCATGCCGATTCAAAGGGTACGTTTGCAAGGGCTGTGGAACAATGGGACACCTCCAACGAGTGTGCAGGCAAGCTGCTAAACCTGTTAAACCTGCAAACCACCATGTTGCAGAGGAGGACAGATCCACGGAGGATCACGACGAACCGGAGCCTCAGATAGAGGAGGCAGAGGTGCATGGGGTGCACACATTCACAATGAATTGTCCCCCGTAATGCTGAATGTTGAACTAAATGGACTCCCGGTGTTAATGGAGCTGGACACGGGCGCGAGCCAGTCCATCAGGGGCAAAAAGACTTTCGAAAGGTTGTGGTGCAACAAGGCTTCAAGGCCAGTCTTAACTCCAGTTCGCACGAAACTAAGAACTTACACGAAAGAACTGATTCCTGTAATCGGCAGTGCTACCTAAAGGTCTCCGATGATGGAGCGATGCATAAGCTACCACTCTGGGTGGTACCGGGCGATGGTCCCAAGCTGCTCGGCAGGAGCTGGCTGGGAAAAATACGCTGGAACTGGGACGATGTCCGCGTGCTATCGCCCGCTGACGACACTTCGTGTGCCCAGGTCTTAAACAAATTTCCTTCGCTGTTCATACCAGGCATCGGGAAATTCCAAGCAGCAAAAGTGCAGATCCACCTAATTCCGGGGGCGGGACCCATCCATCACAAGGCAAGAGCAGTACCGTACATGAAGAGAGAAAGGGTAGAGATCGAGATAGACCGGCTGCAACGAGAGGGCATCATTTCACCGATCGAGTTCAGCGAGTGGGCCAGTCGTTTTGTTCCAGTCCTCAAGGGAGACGGCACCGTCAGAATCTGTGGCGATTACAAAGTAACTATCAATCGTTTTTCCCTCTACCCACTACCAAAAGCCGACGACCTCTTTGCAAAGCTGGCGGGAGGAAAGACGTTCATGATGCCGGATCTGACTTCAGCCTACATGACGCAGGAACTGGAGGAATCATCGAAGGCCCTCACCTGCATCAACACGCACAAAGATCTTTTTGTTTATAACAGATGCCCGTTTGGAATCTGATCAGCGGCGGCGATATTCCAGAGAAATATGGAAAGTTTACTGAAGTTGGTCCCGCACACTGTGGTCTTCCAGGACGATATCTTGGTCACAGGTCGGAACACAGTCGAGCACCTGCAGAACCTGGAGGAGGTTCTTAGTCGACTCAACCACCTGGGGCTCGGGTTAAAACGCTCGAAGTGTGTTTTCCTGGTGCCTGAAGTGGAGTTCTTGGGAAGGAGGATTGCGACGGACGGCATCAGGCCCATCAACGCGAAGACGGAGACAATCGAGAAGGCACCGAGGCCACAGAACGTGACTGAGCTGTTTTGTTTCTGGGACTCTTGAACGACTTTGTAACTTCTTACTGGGTCTCAGCACACTGCTAGAACCACTGCATGTCTTACTACGAAAAAGGGGCGAAAGGGTTTGGGGCAAAAGCCAAGAAAATGCCTTTGTAAAAGCGAGAAAATTGTTATGCTCAAACAAATTGCTTGTGTTATATGATCCATGTAAGCGTTTGGTACTAGCATGTGATGCATCATCATATGGCGTCGAGTGTGTATTGTAACAAGTTAATGATTTCAGGAAACTGCAACCGGTAGCTTATGCATTCAGGAGTCTGTCTAAGGCTGAGAGAGCCTACAATATGATTGAAAAAGAAGCGTTAGCGCGTGTCTATGGGGTAAAGAAAATGCGGCATCAATACCTGTTGGGGCTAAAATTCAAATTGGAAACTGACCAAAAGCCACTTATATCCCTGTTCTCCGAGAGTAAAGGGATAAATACCAACGCATTTACCCGCATCCAGAGATGGGCGCTCATGTCCGCTTGCAACTATGCAAGCCGCGCACAGGCCAGGCACAGAAAACTCTGCCGATGCTCTCAGTAGGCTGCCATTGCCCACCACGGGGATGGAAATGGTGCAGCCCAAAGATCTAGCCATGGTTATGGAAGCATTTGAGAGTGAGCAATCACCCGTCACTGCCCGGCAAATCAAAACCTGGATAAGCCAGGACCCCTTATCTCTAGTGAAAAGCTGTGTGCTTCACGGGAGCTGGTCCAGTGTCCCAGTGGAAATGCAGGAAAAGATAAAGCCATTCCAGCGGCGCAAAGATGAAATGTCTATACAGGCAGACTGCCTTCTGTGGGGCAATCGAGTAGTGGCCCCCAAGAAGGACAGAGACACCTTCATCAATGACCTCCACAGTACCCACCCAGGCATCGCAATGATGAAAGCGATAGCCAGATCCCACGTGTGGTGACCCGGTATCGATGCGGACTTAGAGTCCTGCGTTCACAGCTGTAATACATGTTTGCAGTTAAGCAATGTACCCAGGGAGGCGCTGCTAAGTTTATGGTCTTGGCCCTCCAAACTGTGGTCTAGGGTGTACGTCGACTATGCAGGCCCGTTTTTGGGTAAAATGTTCCTCGTGGTTGTCGATGCGTACTCCAAATGGATTGAATGTGAGATAATGTCGGCCAGCACGTCCGCTGCCACGACGGAAAGCCTGCGGGCCATGTTTGCCACACATGGCCGACCTGATGTCCTGGTGAGCGACAACAGGCCATGTTTTACCAGTGCTGAGTTCAAAGAATTTATGACCCGTAATGGGATCAAACATGTCACATCTGTCCCATTTAAACCAGCGTCCAATGGTCAGGCAAAGAGAGCAGTGCAAACCATCAAGCAAGGCTTGAAGAGGGTAACTGAAGGTTCACTGCAGACTCGCTGATTCCGAGTCCTGCTCAGCTACCGCACGAGACCCCACTCACTCACTGGGGTCCCACCTGCTGAACTGTTCATGAAAAGAGCACTTGAGACAAGGCTTTCGTTAGTTCACCCTGATCTACATGAACAGGTAGAGAGCAGGCGGCTTCAACAAAGTGCATACCATGATAGCGCAAATCAATGATCCTGTATTTGTATTAAATTATAGACAAGGTCCCAAGTGGCTTCCCGGCGCTGTTGTGGTCAAAGAGGGAAGCCGGGTGTTTCGGGTCAAACTTTCAAATGGACTCATTCACTGGAAACACTTGGACCAAATCAAACTCAGATTCACGGATTATCCTAAGCAACCAACCTTGGACCCTACCTTTTTTGATCCCCCAACATACATACCAGTGGCAACCAGCACCACGGTTGACAACGAAGCAGAACTCATCATCCACAGCAGCCCTGCAGGGCCCAACACACCAAGCAGCCCAGCAAAGCCAGCTGCACAGCAGCACAGCGAGGGCCCAAATGATTCAGCAACACCAGCTTTCATACCGAGACGATTAACCAGGGCCAGAACGGCCCCAGAGCGACTCACATTGTAAATAGTTACACTATTGACTTTGGTGGGTGTAGTGTTATATATGTGGACTTTATTTACTCTGTACAGCCACCAGAGGGCTCATTCCCTGGAGTCCCAAGGGATCCCATAATCCCTTGGGAGCACAGGTATTTAAGGAGGCTTCACAGGTTGGAGAGGAACTCTGGAGACCTGCAATAAAAGACTAAGGTCACACTTAATTTGAGCTCAGAGTTCAGTCTGACTCTTTTTCCACACACATTAGTTATCCCTTCTCTTAAAGTCTTTCCTTCTCATTGGAATATATTTTTGTTGAGCGTTATGAAATATCTCAAATGTCCGCCAAAGGTTTTACACTTTAATCTATTTTCCCAGTCCACTTTGGACAACTCTGCCTTCATACCTTTGTAGTCTCCTTTATTTAAGCTTCGGACACTGGTTTGAGATCCAACTTTCTCACCCTCCAACTTAATTTGAAATTCAACCATGCTATGATCACTCTTTCTTTCCTAGAGGATCCTTTACTAGGAGATCATCAAGTTCCGCTCACTCATCACTCCTGTCCTTGCTGACCTACACTGGTTTCTGGTCCTCCAACATAAAATTCTTATCCTTGTGTTTCAAAATCCTTCATCTTCTCATCCCTCCCTATTCTTGTAACCTCCTGCAGCCCTACAATGAAACATAGAAACATAGAAAATAGGTGCAGGAGTAGGCCATTCGGCCCTTCTAGCCTGCACCGCCATTCAATGAGTTCATGGCTGAACATGCAAATTCAGTACCCCCTTCCTGCTTTCTCGCCATACCCCTTGATCCCCCTAGTTGTAAGGACTTCATCTAACTCCCTTTTGAATATATTTAGTGAATTGGCCTCAACTACTTTCTGTGGTAGAGAATTCCACAGGTTCACCACTCTGGGTGAAGAAGTTTCTCCTCATCTCGGTCCTAAATGGCTTACCCCTTATCCTTAGACTGTGACCCCTGGTTCTGGACTTCCCCAACATTAGGAACATTCTTCCTGCATCCAACCTGTCTAAACTCGTCAGAATTTTAAACGTTTCTATGAGGTCCCCTCTCATTCATCTGAACTCCAGTGAATACAAGCCCAGTTGATCCAGTCTTTCTTGATAGGTCAGTCCCACCATCCCGGGAATCAGTCCGGTGAACCTTCGCTGCACTCCCTCAATAGCAAGAATGTCCTTCCTCAAGTTAGGAGACCAAAACTGTACACAATACTCCAGATGTGGCCTCACCAAGGCCCTGTACAACTGTAGCAACACCTCCCTGCCCCTGTACTCAAATCCCCTCGCTATGAAGGCCAACATGCCATTTGCTTTCTTAACCGCCTGCTGTACCTGCATGCCAACCTTCAATGACTGATGTACCATGACACCCAGGTCTCATTGCACCTCTCCTTTTCCTAATCTGTCACCATTCAGATAATAGTCTGTCTCTCTGTTTTTACCACCAAAGTGGATAACCTCACATTTATCCACATTATACTTCATCTGCCATGCATTTACCCACTCACCAAACCTATCCAAGTCACTCTGCAGCCTCATAGCATCCTCCTCGCAGCTCACACTGCCACCTAACTTAGTGTCATCTGCAAGTTTGGAGATACTACATTTAATCCCCTCGTCTAAATCATTAATGTACAGTGTAAACAGCTGGGGCCCCAGCACAGAACCTTGCGGTACCCCACTAGTCACTGTCTGCCATTCTGAAAAGTACCCATTTACTCCTACTCTTTGCTTCCTGTCTGACAACCAGTTCTCAATCCATGTCAGCACACTACCCCCAATCACATGTGCTTTAACTTTGCACATTAATCTCTTGTGTGGGACCTTGTCGAAAGCCTTCTGAAAGTACAAATACACCACATCAACTGGTTCTCCCTTGTCCACTCTACTGGAGACATCCTCAAAAAATTCCAGAAGATTTGTCAAGCATGATTTCCCTTTCACAAATCCATGCTGACTTGGACCTATCATGTCACCTCTTTCCAAATGCGCTGCTATGACATCCTTAATAATTGATTCCATCATTTTACTCACTACTGAGGTCAGGCTGATCGGTCTATAATTCCCTGTTTTCTCTCTCCCTCCTTTTTTTAAAAGTGGGGTTACATTGGCTACCCTCCACTCGATAGGAACTGATCCTTCACTCGAACTCTCTGACTCTGACCTCTTGTGCGTATCTCCATCCTTGCGTCCCACCACTGGCATCCGTGCCTTCAGCCTCCGAGGCCCCACGTCTGAAATTCTATCCCTAAACCCTTCTGCACCTCCACCACCCTTTCCTTCTTAATGTTACCTGCGGCAAATGACTTGGGAAAGAAATTGATCGGAGAAATAGTGGATATGTGAAACTGGGTTCACAAGAATGGCATTATCTCCTCCAGCTTCCCTTTCCATCCTTTCCCTCCCCTGTCCGCTCCCGTAACATTTTACTGTTACCTTTTGTAGATATAAATTAATAACCTGCAGTGGTTTATTATTAATTGTGCATATTTGTGTCTGAAGGTGTCGGGGCACATCTTTTTACTACATTAAAGGTGCTATATAAATGCAGGTTTGTATTTTTAAAGCTGCAGTAGTTTTTGTTTGCAACTCCAAGATGTTCCATTTTTATTTTGTGCTGTCTTGAAACTTGTTTAATCTGTGTCTTCATTTTGGGTATACTGTAATGGTAATATTGTATTCGCCAGGGGCAGAGTGACCATCAGGAAATCAGAAAATTTCCCATTCTCAAGTCCCTGTTAGCCTGATAGTAAACTCAGGGATGCAGTACTTTACTCCATTATACAGAGGTGCCCCCACAACTGTGACAACTCCAGTGCACGCATTTTACAGTGTTCTATCTATGGCTAGGAATTTGGCAATCGGAACTGTTCCTTCTCCGTCGCCTTAACTTCGCCGCTAAATACGTTGGAAACCCATGAAACTAAGCGGGAGCAGCTCCATGTCCATGCAAATAAGGGGAATGGCACACAGGGAAACCGTACTGCGCACTTTACAGATGGATATGCAGCTGACTCCTGTGTGCTATCATTTATCAGTCGAGCGGGGGTATTTTTATTAATATATTGCGGTGGCACGAGACCAGCTTCCTGTATTGCTGGGGTGGTGGTCAACATTCCCTGTAATTTTTTTCCATGCGCGGGCCCTTTAACTGGCTTTGTGGCCCATTCAGATTTTCACGTTTGCGCAGTTATTCCCGTTGAAAAGCCAGTGAGCGGCCTGCGCTGCACCTCCAGCCCACTGCACAGCTTTGTGGGAACATTGGTGCTGGGCAGTGTTTAATGTCCGATATACAAGAATATTCGAGAAAGCAGGCACTTTACCCAACATATTCCTGTGGTTATCATTCCCGGTCTGGTCACAGGGCCGTTAGTGGGCGAGCTACAGGCTCAGCTCTTTAGTTGAAACTCCTCTGCTGTAAAATAAAGTTGCTTTTAAGTTTAATTTCCAGAAGCTAGATTTGGGAATTTTAAGTTGGACTGCCATAACCGAGACCCTCTTCTCTTTCTATGTAAATTGCAACCAATCTGTTGACAATCCAGCACAAATTGTTGTAATTGGTTAACTCTTGAGAAAATAAATAAATGGGATTGAAAGAGTCTAAAGAGGAGCAAAGAGATCTAGGGGTACAAATACACAAGTTGCAAAATTTAGCAATGCAGGCTTTGAAGGTCATTCAAAAAGCAAACCAAGCACTGGGGTTCATTTCTCGAGGGATAAATTTCAGAAGTTATGCGGAACTTGTCTCGTATCTTGGCTGGACCATTCTTGGGGCCCGAAATTGGTCATTGCATAAGGTCCGCCCATTTCTCGGCAATACGCCGGCAGTGCATCATTTCAAACTGCCAGCATACCACAGAGACTGAAAAGGACCAAATTGGTCGATTTTCTTTCTTCACCAATCTGCCAGCGGTCTGCATGTAACCGAGTAGTCGATCCAGATTGAATTTCTCTTCGATGGACGGTGTGGCACTGAACTGTGCATGCGCGATTTCCCCCCCCCCCCGCCCCCGTTTTTTTTCACAGAAGTGTTTTACTCGGGAGTCGGGATCACCTGCGAATGTGCAGTGAATTCAAGAGGAGGGATAGTGAGGAGGAGCAGCAAGCAAGTCGACGGGTAGTTACTTTAAAAGCACATTGCAGAGTTAAAAAATACTCATAACAACTAATAATTCTACAGTTTGAAGAATAAGACATTTTACAAAGTAAAAATCATAACAAATATTACGGAAATTAAAAAAAAATCGAAGCGCAGGAATGTCAAAGGACGGGAGGTTGAGGGCACCCGCCTTCGATGAGACGGAGTTACCTGCCCTTCTCGAGAATATTACAGAGAAGTACTCTGAGCTAACGAAGGGTGGGCATGGAAAGCCCCCCCCCCCGCGCCCCCCAAAGGAGAACAACAGACTATGGGACGAGATCGGAGAGGCTGTGTCATCCACAAGTACCATGGTACGCACCGGGGAAAGGTGCCCTAAGAGGTGGAACGACCTGGTGAGGGTGGCAAGAGTAAGTAATGATTTTATTTATGTACCCCACCATGTGCCATGTACCATGTAAATGTAGGTTCAGTGTCACACGGATTATGTTATTTATCTTAAGGTTACGGCGATGTATTCGTACTTTCAGGCAATGACGAGGATCAATGCAGTGTTTTTTAAGGTGTGTGTGTGTGTGTGTGTGTGTGTGTGTGAGAACCTGTGTGTCTGCGATATTAAGTGGATTGAAGATTTTTACTTTTATTTACTTTACTTTCTGCAGAAGACGACATCTGCAATAGCAGCCGATCAGCGGTATACTTGGGGAGGACCCGCAACCCAAGAGCCTCTGACTGAAATCGAGATCCGTGCCCTGTCCCTGGTTGGGGATAGCATCCGTGCCACCACCAGCATTGGAGCTGACCCACACACACAGGATGGTAAGTTGAATACAATCCAGTCTGTGTTGCGGTCATGTCATGTACTGTAACTGTAATGTTGGCCGCATGATGTACTGCAATGTTGGGGCCATGTAATGAAATACATATATGCATTGTCTGTCTGCAATATGTAATGCAGTACTGCAGCAGTGGTGGACATTTAAGTAAGACTGCGATAAGTCACTGTACTATGTACTCTTATAACCCTGACCCCTTCCCTGGTGCCAAGCATTTTATAATGTTTTGTACTTCCAGACTCGGACGATTCAGACAACACTGACACAGAGACCCTCTGGCGTCACTCAGCCCTCTCCTGGCTTCACCACTGGTAGAGATGAAGACGACGAAGACGAAGAGGAAGAGCCGCTGATCCTGCAGCCAGTGGAGGTGGAGCTGGTGGCGGAGACAGGAGGATACACCAGCTCCATCTGGGCCAGCTGGAACATCCTCCACCACCGAGTCTGTATTCAGGGGATTCTCCCATGGCTCCTCTGATTCTGTGACCAAGCGGTGCGCAGTAAGGCACCCCCAGTGTTGCAGTGCCTTTGCTGCAGCGACGGAGGTTCGTTCAGAAAAGGTCGGTTGCTGTAGGCGTGTACCAGAACATAGTGCGTCTGTCACAGGCCAGCGTCGACATAGGTCGAGAGCTGCTCAAGACTATGGCTACGATAGCCGCAAACATCGCAGCTCTATCAGAGCGGCAGTCGGAGGATATGTCGCGTCTGATCACTGCGATGGAGTGAACCGCCGATGCCGTCGAAGCCATGCGGCAATCGACGGTATCGGGACATGGCGCAGAATCCCCCGTGCCATAGTAGTCAGGTCGACAGCACCTGATGATGGGGAACTGACATCATCTTCCAGCCCTGAAGCCGTGCCTTCCACATCACAAGCTTCTCCTGAGGCCCCATTTATTGTGCCTGCAAAGTCTGACCCCAAACAAAAGCATGCCGACTAGGTACCACCACGGGGAGGTTCGGGCTCGGGCAGTGGGAAAGGGAAGGGCGGGAGTAAGAAAGGGGAGAATAGTCCCAAGGGTAGTGTACCACGAGGTCGTCGTCGTGGTCGAGGATGGTAAAGGATCTTTTGTTGCACTTCATTGAATAATTGAAGTTTGATTTGTGAAAGTTTATGAAAATTGTTAAAGTTGTTAGTTGTTTTAGTTATAAGTTTTAAAATTGTTGTATATTTTTGACATTTTTACATAAACGTTTGAATTGAATTTAACCACTCTTGTACAGTGTCAAACCTTTGGGGAAACAGTTATCATGGTCCCAAAACGCATCTCCACATTCAAGCAAAGCATTCATTTATAAAACTTATCCCATCTGGTTTCTCCATTCGACAGATAGTCAGCAATACAGACCGCACCCAGATAAATCTCCACAATATATTTCAATGAAAAAAATATAACTAAAATGCCTTCTAAAGTTACAAGTTACTCAGTACCAATAAAAATACCTTTCCACTCGAAATCGGACTGTAAAGTCACTGTTCACCTCAGAAATAGAGGTGCTGCTTTAGCTGACAGTTCCCGATTTCCAAAATGGTGGCTCCGAGCACTCCACCCAATCCCACCCACTTAACATCGCGTAAAACCACCTTTTCCAGGACAGTATGCAGCTCCGGTGGTATGTCGGCGGTATGCCATGAAAATCACACTTTTTGGACAGTATGCGGGCAGTCCTGCATGTCATGTATGTAACCTTTATGTAACAACACTGCAATACTGTATATACCTAAGAAATGCACACCTTGACCACAGGAGGTGAACTTGTGGGAGACACTCCTCACCTGGTCATCCAGGTATATAAAGGGAGGTCCCACGCAGGTTCAGCACTTCTTGGTCCTGTGAATAAAGGTTCAGGTCATGGAGTGACCTTGTCCATAGAATATGCCTCGTGCGGATTTGTGGTATTGTGCAAGGACTTTACACTGCACAACGGACGGTGTGCATACCGCTCGGCGGTATGTCAATGATGGATATTCCGCCGAATGGTACGTAGGTGTTTTTTCAGCAAAATCGCATTTTTGGGCGTTACGCGGGTGGTATGTCGATGACTTTCGGGCCCATGGAGTACTCTGCATGGTTCTGGTCCCCATATTATACAAAGGGATATAGAGGCACGAGAGAAGGTGCAAAAAAGATTCACCAGGATGGTCCAGAACTGAGAGGATGTACTTCGCAGAAAAGGCTGAACAGGCTGGAGCTCTTTTCTCGAGAAAAGAGGTGACCTGATGAAGGTCTTCAAGATTACGAAAGGCTTCGAGAAGGTAGATGTAGAGAAAGTGTTTCCACTTGTGGGGTAGACCAAAACTAGGACCATAAACATAAGATAGTCACCAATAAATCCAGTAGGGAATTTAGAAGAAATTTCTTTATCCCAAGAGTGGTAAGAATGTGGAACTTGCTACCACAAGGAGTCGTTGAGGGGAATATATAGATGCATTAAAGGTGAAGTTAAATAAGATCATGAGGGAGAAAGGAAAAGAAGGATATGCTGATGGAGTTAGATGAAGAGGGGTGGGAGAAGGTTTGTGTGAAGCAGAAACGCCGGCATCGACCAGTTGGGCCGATTGCATCTACAGCACAGAAACATGCCAATGTAATTGTCTCTGTAATTCTATGTTATAGTTTACCTTTTGTGAAATTTGCTGGCCAGGGAGCTTGGCAGAATTGACTGACCCTGAGGTACGCAACTTTGATTGTATAGCAGTGTAGAAGGTTCCCCAGAATAACAGCAGCTGTGTTTGAGTTTGTGCCACATGCGTGAATGTCCAGTATGTGAGAGATATATAAGGTATATGTGATATGATGACTAGCCCATAATTATTTACTATCTCACCAGTCCGAAAGTTATAAAATGTGTCACTTGCCTGTTGATTGCACTTCTAAACTACATAACGTCCTTGCATTATTCTTTAGTATTCTACACTGATCAGCTTACAGGCTTTCATTCTCTTGAAAAATTCATAAAAATTATAAGATAACTTGGGATACATAGTAAGACTGTAATTTAAAGATATGTACTTCTGGATTATCCTGACTGGTTAGGATTTGGAGAGAGGGAAAACTCCTTCCTGCTGACTTTATTATTTTCTTACTCATGCGGTGGATCAGCTACTCATGAAGGGTGCTGCTGTTTTCAATGTAGTCTCCCAGTGTTACTTTGGAAATCTTTTTTTCACACACCATTGGTTCTCAGCTTCTCTGCAGCTTTATTGGAAGCAGTGTCATTTTGAAGTGGAATTTGGGAGCAAATAAACATTGCTTTCAATGCCCTCCTGCACGTGTTGCAAGAATTAAAGATGGATAACAGTCAATATGCTTATTACCCTGTGGGGACCTGCCCCTCACCCCACTCCAATCTTCTGCTTGCTCGCCTGAAGTTGCAGATCCTTACTGGAGTATGCTTGATGTGTTGGGTATCTTGCCCAATTGGATATTCTTCTGTGTGAGCTGGAGAGTGAATATAGGCAATCTCTTTGAATATGGAGATGATTACGGTTGAGTTCATGCCTGTTGTCTATACGTGCCGGTACACATCATCAATAGTGACCAGGGGCAGAATCCATGGTTCATTTTCCTCCCTCTTCCCGTGGTTGCTGGAACCAGTTATGGTACTCAATAGCTGCCCTGGCTGAGATAAGATTACTGCCAAAACAATGAAACCTGAAATCTTGTCCATTTGGCTAACGTTCCAGCACATGGTGCATTTGGACATTAAGCCATTGGGCAAGAGATTGACTTTTTAAAAAATTGCACAGAGGAAGAAAGGTAATGAAGTATTTTTCTCAACAAATGATGATGTGAAATTTTTCCACCCAGAGGGTGGTGGGGGTCTGAAACTCACTGCCTGAAATGGTGGAAGCGGCGTGGAGCGGAGATCGGAAGCGGCGATGAGAGGACGGACGAGGCACGGAGGAGCGGAGAGGTCTGAGCCCAGAGGTCGAACAGTGTGGACAAGACCAAGGGAAAGTGCAGCATGGGCCAATAGCGAGGCTGTGAGGTCGTGAGGCTTACATTGCGTAATATGAATTCCACGTAGAGAGGTCCTGTGGGAAGGAGGACAGTAGGAGTATGTTTGAGTTTGTGTGTATGTATTGGTATATGCGGCAGAGTCTGGTCTCCAGTCGTCTTGGATCCCCTTGGCACTGGACCAAGACCTTGCTCTGTCAAGCCTGTGTGATGGCTGGTGTGCAACGGCCATCCCATGTTAAAATAATTCACGCATAGGCATCTTCTACCGTTTAAAATGAGTTCATCAGTCACCTGGGTACTCATTTTTAGTGTGGAAGTAAGTCATCCTCTACCCCGACGGACTACCGATGATGATGGTGGAGGCAGAAACCGTCACCACATTTAAAAAGTACTTGGATGTGCACTTAGAGCCGTAACCTACAGGGCTACGGGCCGAGAGCTGGAAAGTGAGATTAGGCTGGATAGCTCCTTGTCGGATGGCGCGGACACGATGGGCTGAAATGGCTTCCGTCTGTGCTGTAAATTTCTACGATTCTTCTATGAAATACTCAGTGGGCATTGCAGTCACATTTTTTTGGAGTATTTCTTTTGAAGAATAAAATGACACAACCCATTCTACCCCTGGGTAAATAACATTTTTACTTCACCCTGTCATGTATCTTACATTATTATATATAACTGTATCCCAACATGCTATACATGACTGTAATAAGATATGACCTGTAACCACCAGCATACCTTACCACCAGGGGTGCACTTGCAAGAGACAGGTATATAAAGACAGGTCTCAGGCAAGTGCAGCATTCCAGAGCTGTGAAATACAGATGCAGGTCCAGAGTGACCTTGACTTCACTACATGCCTCGTGTGAATCTGTACTGAGGGGACAGGACTTTCCACACCCCATCCATTATTTTTGAATTAATTAAAGTAGCTCTGCTCTTATGCACAATGGCATCACACTGCGAATCGGCACTCCCATTTCACACACAAATTTCCAGGCCCTTCTGGAGAGTCAGTCTGCGACTAATACTAGTTGCACAGTACCATAAATGATCTTTGCCTATCTTAATTTCCTCTGTGCTATGTGGACTATGAGTGAATGGTGGATGTCATTTGAACTGGTGCTCTCCACTCTCCTGTGACAGTTGGAACTGGTGCGCTCCACTCTCTCGTCCTGTGACAGTTTGAACAGGTGCTCTCCACTCTCCCGTTGGTGTAGGAGGGAGGGCTTTAGTTTCCTCAACAATTGGGACCGCTTCTGGGGTAGGTGGGACCTGTACAAGTCGGACAGGTTACACCTCAACAGAGACGGGACCAATGTTCTCGCGGGTGGTTTTGATAGTACGGTTGGGAAGGCTTTGAACTAGCTTGGCAGGAGGAATGGGAACCCAGGAGAGGGCTCTGAGCTTGTTAGAGTGGGTGAGAGCTCAGATGAACAGAACCCCAAGAAAGAATGCAAAAGGCAGGAGGCAACAGAGCAGAGTAGCACTGGGGTAAGTGTAAACCACAAGGTGATAGGAAGGGACAATATGTATGAATAGAAAGGGGCTGCAGGAGGGGTCAAAATTAAAAATCATGGTTTAAAAACTAGTATTAAAACACTTTACCTAAACGCAAGCAGCATTCGAAACAAAGTAAACGAGCTGACAGCACAAATCATTACAAATGGGTACGATTTGGTGGCCATTAATGTAACGTGGTTGCAGGGTGGCCAAGACTGGGAATTAAACATACAGGGGTATCTGACAATTCGGAAAGATAGACAAGGGAAAGGAGGTGGGGTAGCTCTGTTAATAAAGGATGATAGGGCAGTTGTGAGAGACGATATTGGCTCTAATGAACAAAATGTTGAATCATTGTGGGTGGAGATTAGAGATAGTAAGGGGAAAAAGTCACTGGTGGGCATAGTTTATAGGCCCCCAAATAATAACTTCATGGTGGGGCGGACAATAATCGGGAATAATGGAGGCATGTGAAAAAGGAACGGCAGTAATCATGGGGGATTTTAACCTACATATCGATTGGTCAAATCAAATCGCACAGGGTAGCCTGGAGGAGGAATTCATAGAATGCATACGGGATTGTTTCTTAGAACAGTATGTTACAGAACCTACAAGGGAGCAAGCTATCTTAGATCTGGTCCTGTGTAATGAGACAGGAATAATAAACGATCTCCTAGTAAAAGATCCTCTCGGAATGAGTGATCACAGTAAGGTTGAATTTGTAATACAGATTGAGGGTGAGGAAGTAGTGTCTCAAACGAGCGTAGTATGCTTAAACAAAGGGGACTACAGTGGGATGAGGGCAGAATTGGCTAAAGTAGACTGGGAACACAGACTAAACGGTGGCACAATTGAGGAACAGTGGAGGACTTTTAAGGAGCTCTTTCATAGTGCTCAACAAAAATATAGTCCAGTGGAAAAAGAAGGGCGGTAAGAGAAGGGATAACCAACCATGGATAACCAAGGAAATAAAGGAGAGTATCAAATTAAAAACCAATGTGTATAAGGTGGCCAAGGTTAGTGGGAAACTAGAAGATTGGGAAAATTTTAAACGACAGCAAAGAATGACTAAGAAAGCAATAAAGAAGGGGAAGATAGATTGCGAAAGTAAACTTGCGCAAAACATAAAAACAGATAGTAAAAGCTTTTACCGATATATAAAACGGAAAAGAGTGACTAAAGTAAATGTTGGTCCCTTAGAAGATGAGAAGGAGGATTTAATAATGGGAAATGTGGAAATGGCTGAGACCTTTAAACAATTATTTTGCTTCGGTCTTCACAGTGGAAGACACAAAACCATGCCAAAAATTGCTGGTCACGGGTTTGTGGGAAGGGAGGACCTTGAGACAATCACTATCACTAGGGGGGTAGTGCTGGACAGGCTAATGGGACTCAAGGTAGACAAGTCCCCTGGTCCTGATGAAATGCATCCCAGGGTATTAAAAGAGATGGCGGAAGTTATAGCAGATGCATTCGTTATAATCTACCAAAATTCTCTGGACTCTGGGGAGGTGCCATCGGATTGGAAAGCAGCTAATGTAATGCCTCTGTTTAAAAAAAGGGGGCAGAAAAAAGGCAGGTAACTATAGGCTGGTTAGTTTAACATCTGTAATGGGGAAAATGCTTGAAGCTATCATGAAGGAAGAAATAGCGGGACATCTAGATCGGAATAGTGCAATCAAGCAGACACAACATGGATTCATGAAGGGAAAATCATGTGTAACTAATTTACTGAAATTCTTTGAGGATGTAATGAGCATGGTGGATAGAGGTGTACCGATGGATGTGGTGTATTTAGATTTCCAAAAGGCATTCGATAAGGTGCCACACAAAAGGTTACTGCAGAAGATAAAGGTATGCGGAGTCAGAGGAAATGTATTAGCATGGATAGAGAATTGGCTGGCTAACAGAAAGCAGAGAGTCGGGATAAATGGGTCCTTTTCGGGTTGGAAATAGGTGGTTAGTGGTGTGCCACAGGGATCGGTGCTGGGACCACAACTGTTTACAATATACATAGATGACCTGGAAGAGGGGACAGAGTGTAGTGTAACAAAATTTGCAGATGATACAAAGATTAGTGGGAAAGCGGGTTGTGTTGAGGACACAGAGAGGCTGCAAGGAGATTTAGATAGGTTAAGCGAATGGGCTAAGGTTTGGCAGATGGAATACAATGTCGGAAAATGTGAGGTCATCCACCTTGGGAACAAAAAACAGTAAAAGGGAATATTATTTGAATGGGGAGAAATTACAACATGCTGCAGTGCAGAGGGACCTGGGGGTCCTTGTGCATGAATGCCAAAAAGTTAGTTTGCAGGTGCAGCAGGTAATCAGGAAGGCGAATGGAATGTTGGCCTTCATTGCGAGAGGGATGGAGTACAAAAGCAGGGAGGTCCTGCTGCAACTGTGCAGGGTATTGGTGAGGCCGCACCTGGAGTACTGCGTGCAGTTTTGGTCACCTTACGTAAGGAAGGATATACTAACTTTGGAAGGGGTACAGAGATGATTCACTAGGCTGATTCCGGAGATGAGGGGGTTACCTTATGATGATAGATTGTGTAGATTGGGTCTTTACTCGTTGGAGTTCAGAAGGATGAGGGGTGATCTTATAGAAACATTTAAAATAATGAAGGGGATAGACAGGATAGAGGCAGAGAGGTTGTTTCCACTGGTCGGGGAGACTAGAACTAGGGGGCACAGCCTCAAAATACGGGGGAGCCAATTTAAAACCGAGTTGAGAAAGAATTTCTTCTCCCAGAGGGTTGTGAATCTCTGGAATTCTCTGCCCAAGGAAGCAGTTGAGGTTAGCTCATTGAATATATTCAAATCACAGATGGATAGATTTTTAACCAATAAGTGAATTAAGGGTTATGGGGAGCGGGCGGGTAAGTGGAGCTGAGTCCATGGCCAGATCAGCCATGATCTTGTTGAATGGCGGAGCAGGCTCGAGGGCCTAGATGGCCTACTCATGTTCCTAATTCTTATGTTCTTATTAATGTTGGGGAAGTCCAGAACCAGGGGTCACAGTCTAAGGATAAGGGGTAAGCCATTTTGGACTGAGATGAGGAAAAACTTCTTCACCCAGAGAGTGGTGAACCTGTGGAATTCTCTACCACAGAAAGTTGTTGAGGCCAATTCACTCAATATATTCAAAAAGGAGTTAGATGTAGTCCTTACTACTCGGGGGATCAAGGGGTATGGCGAGAAAGCAGGAATGGGTTACTGAAGTTGCATGTTCAGCCATGAACTCATTGAATGGCTGTGCAGGCTCGAAGGGCTGAATGGCCTACTCCTGCACCTATTTTCTATGTTTCTATCTATGTCATGCCTGGTTCAGTATTAATGGTGCTTTATGTAATTAATGTGGTGATGTATTTGCTGAAAGATTGACAAACTTCTACAGTTGATTCTAAGAAAGTGAATTGCTGGGAGGCCAAAACTGCTTGATGAAAGCAATGCCATCAGTAAGAAGATAAACATAATTTTAGTTTTGTTCCTTAGAATTTCAGGATAAAAGTGAGACTAACCACTTGGTTTGGAGCGTTGTGCTTTTGTAAGTCATGCTTTGAATATCAAAAATGTTTTTGACCAAAATATCTAGCAAGCAATCCATTGACACTTTTTAAATAGTATTACTGGGAAGCAAATACCTGGAGGTTGAGCTCCCCAGTTTGAGGTGCTGCTTAACTGGTATTCTTGGAATGTGACGAAAGCTGCTATTAAAATAGATAGCTGAGAATATAATGTATTTTTATTCTATTTATAATTAGTGAGAGGCATTGAACATAGCAGGTGATAATGAGCTTCCCTGCTCGGTGCAATTTGAGTAGGGTATTATCGAGTCTAATATGTTGAAATTGAGATTAGCATCATGTCTGACTAAGAAATTTATTTAACAAATCTTGCACATCACTAACGTGTGCTGTACTTCGTTTCATTGTTGAGGTGCAGGAATTACTTGGAAGCTGAAAGAGCTATAGTTTTTTTTTGCTAACTTGGTCAGTGCCAAAATAATTTATTATGTTTTTTAAATAATCACTGGTTTTATAACTTGGAATTATTTTGTAAAATATTCACGAGCAATTAGAATTTTTAACTAATGTATTATGTATATTAATTTGAAATTGTCGTGAGTACTTCTTGAAGCTGATGACTCATGCTGCGTTACAGGCATTGTTAGCCTTTCAATATTTTGCCCAAATATTTATTCCTCATGTGTGAACCTGGATCAGTAGGTTAGGTGACCCGGGATGGGTCCTTGGGGGAGGGGGGAGGGTGGTCAGAGGAAGCTTCACAGCCATACCTGATGCTGTCCTCTCTCATAGACCTTGCAGTTGCATCACTAGGCAGCAACCAGCTGTGTTTTATTTTCTTCCATTCCCCTAATCCTGAAACATTGAGGCCAAGTGTGGAATCCTTGTGGTACCCCAGCTGAGATCAAGCTGTGTGACTTTTTAATTCTCATTGAGTCTTAAAGTTGCTTAATTTTTAGAGTTCGTCAGTAATGAGATTATGTATCTGAAAATGTTTTAATACTAGTAGAATCACCACTATAAAATTATTTTATAATGCCTTTTGGTGAAACTTATTTTGGAAAATTTGGTTTATTCATTTAAGTTTTTCTTGACATCTGAATTACATAAAAGACACGGTCAACATGTTTAAAGGGCGCATTGATATTTAACAGTTAAGTTTTTCTTCCATTAATTAGTCACTTGACTTCTAACAAATAATCTGTTTGTAATCGTAAATCAGAGTAGGATAGTATATTAATTCACATAATTGAACTTGTGGCTGGAAATTGAGAACTCATCTAGAATTAGAATTGGCTTTAATGAAATCAATAAGTAAAAGTTAATAAAACCACATTTATAAATGAAATGCAAAAAATCTCTTTACCTCAAGCCACAAGTATTTCACAGTCCAAAAATATTTGTGCATAATTTGAATGAGTTTGTGACACTGTCTTTAGTGTGGCAATTGTGTAGTTTGCAATAGTGGTTGGCAGCCATTGGTAAGTTAACTTGTACACTTTGGAAAAACAAGTTTAGCTTCACCCTCTTCATTCTGAAACATTTCAGCTTGATTTTAATATGTAATGCATATTCTGGTTATCCTCTTTGCCATTAAATTATTGAATCATAAGTTGGTAAACAAGAGGTATGGTAGCATAGTGGTTAAGTTACTGGACTAGTAATCCAGAGGCCTCGACTAATGATCCAGAGACATGCGTTCAAATTCCACCACGGCGGCTGTAGAATTTAATTTCAATTGAATAAATCTGGAATTAAAAAGCTAGTATCAGTAATGGTGACCATGGAACTCCCAGATTATCGTTTAAAAACCCATCTGGTTCATGTCCTTTTTAGGGGATGAAATTTGCTTTCCTTATCTGCCTGGTCTGGCCTACAGGTGACTTCAGACCCACAGCCATTTGGTTGGCTCTTAACTGCCCTGTGAAATTCCACTTATTCAAGAAGATGGCTCAGCACTACCTGCATCCCGTGTATGAATAAAAAAAATGAGTGTTGGAAGTTATAAGGAAGTAACAAAATCAAAGAAAATAATTTAAGTGACTGAAACGATGAGTAATTTGAATCTTGCATTTATGCTGTTATTTCTAACTTTTTTTCAGCTACCTAATGTTCTTTGTAGCACTTTTATTCCTTAGTTTTATTCCTTAATCATAAATTTTACAGTGACTTCAAATTTGGCATTAATGTGCTTAAGCAATATGGATATTGTTCATGTGACTTGTAGAAGGCTAAGAAAAAATAATTTTTGCAATAAGCAACTATTATTAATGTGTGTGTATATGTGTACTTTGGGTACTCGGGACTTATTACAAAGCAGCAATGTAATTCAATAGTTCAGATAATGTTATATATCAAGAGAATAAAACGAAAGCAGTTGTCACAATTATCAAAACCCGAAGGAGAACTTGCTGCCTGGAAATCGCTCTTGTGCATAATTTAAAAAAAATGTTATGCTCTGCTTTTGGACTGGACAATTGTATTTAATTTTTACTGCTGTTTTCTGATGGATGTTATGTCTGGTACAGTATTAATGGTGCTATATGCAATTGATGTCTGGCAATATACTTGGTGAAAGATTATTGACAATCTTCTACAGTTGATCACAAGAAAAAAAAAAGTGAAGTCAAAGCGGTTTTGAGTATTGGGTACATGGAAATGAATATAAAAATATTATTAAGATGTCTGGTGATATCAGCCAAAGGTACTTGGAATACGCCCAGCAGTCATTTTATTGGTCAACTTCCATTCACCTGAGGTTCATTGGCAGGTTTGCTGCTCCACAAGTCTCTGGGCCTCAATTCAGATCCTGCCTGTGATGTTGACTTAACATTTAGGGGGTAACTTTAGCCTAAACGGCCGGACAGGAAGCCAATTAGACTGGATCGGAAATCACTTTTACACCCCATCAATGGAAAGTAAAATCGGTTTTAAAACAGGCAGTCATTTACCCTGCAGGACAGATTGCTTAAAATAACCCGCTTAGTTTTATTTTTCCTCCTGTGGGAAATTACATGATCTTCACTTGGCACCGATTAAAATCTGAAGCTCATTGTGGTAAGTATTGTTGGCACTGATCCATATCCCGTCGTTCTGTGTTGCAGCTTTACTGGGAATATCCCACAGGCAAGCAATCGGTTGCAGGGGACCCAATGACAATACACGGGGTTTCCCGTAGGAGCCTGTCCATTTTCTGCTCTGCCACATCATTTTTTTTAAACCCGACCCAGCACAATATTTGTGTTTTAAAAACATGCTATTTTGATTTGAGTTTGACAGTGACGAGCAAAGGCTGTGTTCATTGCATTGGAATGAACTAAAATCTTGATTGACTTCCAGTTCTGTACAACATTTTGTATCCTCTGCCTTCACCGTATTTAATAGTTTTCACCTGTGTTCTATGAAAATGGTTATCTTAAAATGTTTACTTTTTTTTTATAAAGAGTTACGAAGTGATCATATAGCATGTTTAATTTCCAAATTAAGCATTTTTTTTACCTTACCAAAAAATTTTGCAACTCATTCATGAAACAAAGATTTTAATATGATTCAGTAAAAAATGTATCTGAAAGCTGCAATGCTTCTATATGATACAAGCATATATTCCCAGTCACAGTTGAAAGATATTCTTTCTCTCTGGAATTGAGTTGGAAAAATTAAAATTCTAATTGAGAAATAATATTAAACTTGGAAGGTAATTTTTGAGATTCTTGCTACTGTGCAAATAAATGGACAGTTGGTGGATTCCGGATTCTGCTGAGATTACATTGAGGTTAATTCCTTTTTTTTGAGGGAAGGGCAGAAAGATGTTTCAGTGCTGAGTGGTAGAGGGAAAAGCATTGCTACATTTATTAAAAGTTGATACAACTGCAAGGCACAAGTCAGGAGTGCGATGGAATACTCTCCACTTGCCTGGATGAGTGCAGCTCCAACAGTCCAGAAGCTCGACACCATCCAGGATAAAGCACCCCATCCACCACCTTAAACATTCACTCCGGCAATATCCGAAATCCGACACGGACTCAGTTCCGAGGATTCCGGATTTCGGACATTGTACCTGTACGAGGGAAATAGGACTTTCATGCTTATTGTTTAATCTTTTGATCACATAAGTAGAAGTTACATTTGTCCTGATGGAAACAGTACCTTGAAAGGATAAGTCATCATCATGGGTAGTCCCTCGGAATCGAGGAAGACTTGCTTCCACTCTCAGCATGAGTTCTTAGGTGGCTGCACAGTCCAATATGAGAACCACAATTTCTTGTCACAGGTGGGACAGATGGTGGTTGAAGGGAAGGGTGGGCGGAGAGCCTGGTTTGCCGCACGCCCCTGCTGCCTGCGCTTGATTTCTGCATGCTCTCGGCGACAATACTCGAAGTTCAGTGCCCTCCCGGATGCACTTCCTTCACTTAGGGTGGTCTTTGGCCAGGGACTCCCAGGTGTCAGTGGGGATGTTGCACTTTATCAGGGAGGCTTTGAGGGTGTCCTTGCAACGTTTCCGCTGCCCACCTTCGGCTCGTTTGCTGTGGACGAGTTCCGAGTAGAGCACTTGCTTTGGGAGTCTCGTGTCTGGCATGCGAACTATGTGGCCTGCCCAGCGGAGCTGAAGAAGTGTAGTCAGTGCTTCAATGCTGGGGATGTTGGCCTGGACGAGGACGCTAATGTTGATGCGTCTGTCATCCCAGGGATTTGTAGGATCTTGCGGAGACATCGTTGATGGTATTTCTCCAGCGACTTGAGGTGTCTACTGTACATGGTCCATGTTTCTGAGCCATACAGGAGGGCGGGTATTACTACAGCCCTGTAAAGACCATGAGCTTGGTGACAGTTTTGAGGGCCTGGTCTTCAAATGATTTCAACAGCTGACTCTTTAATTACCTTTGGTATGCAGAGGGTATTGAATTTGAAATATATTTCATTAATCAGTCTTAATTTTTGTATCTTCCATAGATTCAATTAGGCAATAATATTAGAGTACAAACAGTATTCTTTCTTGTTTGAAATTACTTGCATTACCTTCACATTCTCCTGTGTTTAAACTTTGATGCAATAAATTGCGAAGAAATGTCATCCGTGTTGTGTTCAATAGGTCTGGCTGGGCTACTATGCATTTCCTTTATCCAGGCATTGTGCCAAGATGTAGATGCAGCATCATTGTTTTCTTCTGTAAACAAGCTCAATTTCAGGTGTTAGCCGTGACTCTGGTAGCGCACCAATCTGAGTCAGAAGTTCAAGTTCAAGGGTTCAAGCCTATTCTGAGAATTGAGCACAAAATCAAGGTCATCACTTTGGTGCAGTACTGAGGAAGTGCTGCACTGTCAGATGTGTACAGGTGCAATGTCCCGAATCCAGAATTCCCAAAATCAGAATCGTCTGAAAACTGGACATTTTGAGGCGGCCAAGATGGCGACATCAGGTAGCGAGGGATGAGGAAACGGGTAAAAAATGGTGCACCGGGGGGCAGCAGGAATCGACTGGCGGCAAGGAGCGGCGAGAATCAGCGGGGAACGGAGGAGCGACGTGAATTGGCGAGCGATGAGGAGCGGAGGATCGGCGGAAATCGAGGAGTGGAGGATTGGCTGGGAGCGACGAGGAGCAGCTTGAATCGGCGAGCAGCAAAGTCTGAAATCCGGAAAAACCCAAAAACCGGCATGGACTCAGTCCTGAGGATTCCGTTTTCGGACGTTGTACCTGTACCGTCTTTTGAATGAGACATTAAACTGAGATCCCATTCTGTTCTTGAGGTGATGTAAAAGATTCCACCACACTATTAAAAGAGATGGGGAGTTCTCTGTGTTCTAATATCTTAACCAACATCCCGATCCGATCATTTATCTCATTTTGTTAATGTGATCTTGCTGAGTGCAAATTGACTGTCGCATTTCCCTACCTTGGAATTTTACAGTACACTTCTAAAATACTGCACTGGCTGTGATGTGCTTTGGAAATTAATGAGGTCATGATATGTGCTAAATATGAATTCTTTCTCACTTTTTCTTTGTTGTTCCTCCCTTCCTTATTTAAACTATATTATTTTGTGTTAGTATGTTTTCTGTAATTTGAATACCTTTGTGACTAAGTTTGTGACTAAAGCACTGAGGAAAGCAATAATGGTTTGCTTTGACTCATTGTTGAACTCCCCTGCAAATCATAGTTTCATCCAAAGAATATACTGTGCAAATTTAGTCATTTTAAAGTTGTGATCTGTAAAGTTTTAGACAAAATGCTACAATTAACCAAATTTAGTGATTATTCAGGTGCAGTACCAATTCCAGCATTAAAGTTTGTATATTTTGCAGTATTTGTGCTGTTTTTTTACGACATGATAGAAATAAATAAATGTTTATTTTACTTTTGCCTGTTAACTTCTCACATTACAACAGTGACTACACTCAAAAAAAAAGACTTCAATGGCTTTAAAGCTCTTTGCGACATCCGGTGGTCATGAAAGGTGCTATATAAATGCAAGTCTATTTATTTCCTTTCTTTCTGTAACGCTAGCCTTATGCTATCATAGTTACTGTTCAATAATGCTTGTCTCCTTTATTTCAGATTAAATGAAATTTAATTTCCCATTAGTAAATAATATGAATCTACATTAAACATCTTGTCTACAAGAATGTATGTCCTTGCCCATTCTCCATGACTAAGTTGTAGAACCCGCGATCACTATCCCCCATCCAAGAACAACATCTTGTCAGATTCAAGTCCATCCTTGTATGATTTGATTGCTTCAGTCACACAAAATTCTGCTGAGACACCATTCCTTTTCCTCATCTGCACAATATGCTCATTAAAAATAACATTTATCGCAGAATAAATACACACAAAAGCATTTTGGGGATAAAAACATAAAACTAGCCCTAAATTTAGCCATCTTCCAATCATCCCAACAACTCTTCCTTCCAACTCACAGTCCTAAGTACCCTGCTGGACATCATTGCTGGACGCCCTCCTTCACTCTCGTCTCGCACCAGATCCACCGACGCTCGGTTACTCCATGGCCTGCATTGCCTGATGTGAAAAATGCCAGTGCAGCAGACCAATGGTGATGCACACCCACACCTCTGCATGTTGGGGTGTGGGTGGTGGGGTAGTTGCCAATGTCTGTTCCATTCCAAACCCGACTGTCTCTGTGTCCCAACAGCACTGCTTACATCTTCCACTGTCCTCTCCCACCTCCTTGGTTCCTGCAACCTGTGGAGCCTCAGCTTCCATCCACTCCTAGAATCACCAGCCAACCTGACCACTCCTAGTTTAGCCAGCTTTTGTGGGTCTTGAGTACCATCTCAAGCTTAGCCCAGCAGACACTCATTTCTGCATTCAGACTCAGTCTACTCTGAAAAGTGTTTAACAAAAAAAAACTATAACTAACTGTGCAACGCAAAATGGGGAAGAGAGAGAAAAATTGAAGGATGAAATATGCAAAAAGAGGAGGGAAAAAGATAAAAAGTGAAGTGAAGAGGAAAGAAAGGCCAGAAAGGAAAATATTGAGAAGAGAGATGCAAAAAATAAAATTGGGTAAAAACTTTAAAGAAGCACAACTGATACTATTTTGCATGTGTGGTAGTAGTAGCTTTCCTCATCTGGCTCATCCCCATGAGTTTCCTCAATATTATGAAGTGCTGCCACTTCTCCTTTCTTAATTTATTCTTTAAGTTTTTATTTGAGACATCTGAATGAGTGATCTACTATAACATAATTATCTAGCTGAATCCCTGTGTAAAAAAAGCTTCCTTAGTCAGTCTGATATTGCGTCCAATTTTGGCCATGACTTGCATCAATTTTTTTGGAGTAAGTTGGTTTTTCTGACGTAAGTTTAAAAAAAAACAATTTTCCCCAATAAACTCACTTGAGTAACTTAGTTACGTACGATTTTTAAAAGTTTTTTTTTCCCTAACTGGTATGTTACCAGACACTTACACGAGTTTTGGCCATTTATGCCACTTTGGCCAGCTAACACTTACACCAAATCGACTTAGGTCAGCATATGTGGCCAGCTCTGGAAAAATGTTGCGGGCAGTTAAGAAATTGGCGCAGGTAAGTAAGTAAGGACCTGCACCAAAGCACAAGCAGCAAACATTCCAAATAAAAGTTAAAGTAACTAAATAAAAATAAAGAACACAGGTAAACGATTGATTAACACTTAAATATTTGAAGTCAATCCTACCTTGCGCCGGGGAAGGCAGCGGTCCGGCTGTCTGGGAGATCATTCGGCGTGGGATAGGGGCGGCTGGCAAAAACGCATTGGGAGGCTGGGGGAGGGTGGGGGGGGGAGGGGAGAGAAGGGAGGGAGAGGAAAGGCTGGGCTCGGCGACACCGGGGTTCGGCATCGCGAGGGGGTGGGGCGGGACGGTTTGCGGGGAGAGGAAATGCTGTGCTCGGCGGCATCTCGGGTAGGGTTCTGGCAGCCTGGGCTGCACTCAGACGCGGGCGACCATTTGGCCACGACTAGGGGCGGCAAACATTGGTTCCTGCTGACAGCTTGCAGGACACGCTGGGAGGGCGAGGAGCATGCGTGCAGACTCCTGCGCATGCGACAGCTGCCGGCAGTGTTTTCAGCGCAGGGCTGTAGCTCCGCCCTTTCCCCCCCCCCCATGGACACCGTGCCAGGACCCGGGACACTCGGCAGAGGGGCCAGGATACTAAAAGTTTTTTGGCGCTCTTTCCAGCGCACAAAGTCGACACATAAAGGGTCAGTGTGCCAAAAAAACGGGTTGGCCAAAATTGAGCCCCTGATGAGGCCAGTGAGGGCTCACCCATGCTAATCGAGGCTTGCATTTCATCTCTCGCCTGTATCCCATCACTGTAAAAGTAGTTGGCAGAGATTTATGAGACCGTATTCAACGTTGAACTTTATAAGCACATGTGTCATTAGAAGTATAGAGTCCTGTTGGATATATGATTGGAAGACAAGGGTAAAATTGAAGTTACTTGGACTGAAAAGATGCGGTGGGTGATGTTCCACAGTGATCAGTGTTATACCATTCCTATTTACTGTATACATTAAATTATCTAAGTTTGGGAATTGGACCAATTTTTAACATTTATGATGACCAATTTGGATGGGGGGTTGGTTCTGACAAACTGTGACAAAGTTTATTAAAACTGCAAGGGGACATAGGCTAGTAGGATGGGCAGATGCAGTTTCGTGTAGAAAAAATGAGTTCCTTTTGGAAGTAATAGGGAAAAACAATACACCTTCAATTACATTTTAAATGGGGAGCAGAGTAACCTTTGCTTGCAGGTACATCGATCATTACATCATCATAGGCAGTCCCTCGAATGAGGATGACTTGCTTCCACAAGAGTTCAGATGTTTCAATGAAGGACACGATGTTCCAGTCCTGAACTCCAGTTGAGGGGGTGGAAGATCCCTCTGCGTGGTTTTTTTATAACGTGTGGTGACCGTTGCACATCAGCCACCACATGGGCTTGACAGAGCTAGGCCTTTATCCAGTGGCAAGGATTAACCAGGATGATTGGAGACCTGCTCTGCTGCACAGACCCAGTGCTCACACATATCACAGTTTGGGCAGGTCTGGGCTCTTCTGGGTCCCGTACCCTCATTCGCCGCACCTCTGCCACGATGTTCCAGGGCCCGGCGCTCCAGCTCTATTTATAGCCCGGACCTGCGGTGGTGTTCTCTCACAGGTCCGGGCGGCCCACAATGCCATTAAAGATGGTTGCAAAAGCAGATAATGCCGTAAAAAGGACTAAAGGAATCCTTAGTTTTGCACTTAAAGATGTAGACTGCAAAAGGAACGATGCAATTTTAAACTTGTGCAAGACTTTAGGTCACAATTAGAATGTTGTGCACTGTTTTGGGCAACCCATTATAGGAAGCATAAAAAAGGACTGGAAAAGGAACTCTATATATTTACCAGGATGTTACCAACCATGAGGATCTGCAGTTATGAAAAGTCTTGAAGTTGGGGCTTTTTTCAAGGGAGTGGAGAAGATTAAGGGGTAATCTGAAACACACCTTCAAGATCATAAATAGTGTAAGGTAACTAGCAATAAGACTGTTTCCAGTGGTTGTGATAACAAGAGGGTAGAAATTTAAGATAAAAGAATTAAGAGGGAGCTGAGAAAAAAACTTGAAAGAAGAAGGTGGTTTGAATGTGGAATATTTTTAACAGACCATTTATGAAGCAGAATCTGTAAATTCTTTAAAAAGGGAATTGTATAGTTGCTTTAAAAAAGAGGACTATTACAAGGTCCAAGCACCTATCTTAATTTAGTGCCTCTATCCATTAGCCAAAGTACCTCTAGAGAAAAACATGTGCAGTCTGGCTTGCTGTAAAATCAGGTTATTTGTGTCACATACTTCAGCGATGTTCTGTACAGTTGACTTTTTTTTTCTCTGTCCAAATTTACCTCCAGCTTCCCTGCTTTCCTGAAGATAGCAAGTTGGATTAGGTGTAGCTCTCGTATTAGAAATGGCTTTCTTACAGCTATCTCTGGTCACTCTAAATAATCAGTTTCGAGTACAAACCAATATGGTGGATATATTGTGTTTAATCAGAGTTTAAGACTGAATATAACACCTTAGTTATACAGTAAAAACATCCGACCACAACAATAGTTGAAATCGATCCGATTGGACAGACGGTTGACACACATGAGCAATTCTGTTCTTCCTTTCGTCTCGGGCTTCCTTCTCCCTCTCTCTCTCTCTCTCTCTCTCTCTTCCCCCCCCCCCCCCCCCCGCCTCGAATATTGATAAGACCTTTTGACCTACAGAGGCTCCCCTAAAAACTTGCTATCCAATACCGTTCTTTGTCTCGATTCTTGTTTCAAGAACCCGCCCTAAAGATGTCTTCTGATTTTGGACGCGTCTTCATTTAAACCTTCTCGAAGACACTTTTCTATAAAATTCCTTTAGTCTCTCCCCCTCCCTATGCTCTCGGATACAATCAATACAAAGCCTTAGCCCTCTACTCTTTGAATTATGAGGCCCAAATCAGAAAACTGCCCATTCAGCGTAATTATCTTCTTTACGATGTAGCAACATGTTTTCTACAAACTTCCTTCTATTCCAAGTCTTTCTGTACAAATTGTCTTAAAGTTACATAAACAAACTGAAGCTTTAACTTGAAAACACAGATAATTAGCATTTCTAAGCATTCCCTTTCATTCTAAGGCGACACCTCGTCTCCAGTTCAAAACAACGATTTAAAACACAGCATCCATATCAGTTTTATACATTCATATCAGTTTTATACAATTTTAGGCATCTTTAGTTTCTAACACTAGCACCCCTTTTAGTACCTCACCCTGCATGTCATTGAGGGTTGCTGATCGTGATCAGGACTAGAAAATCTGTTTACTTTTGCCATTTTCCCTGGGCTGAAATGCTGAGCAAGTTGCAGTGAACCCATTGTTGCCCTTGCTGAGATTTGTTACCTCACTGTGGATATGGGATCGAACCTGTGACTCTCCTGTTCTGCAACTCAGTGGCACATAATGGTGCAGCTTATAACTGAGCTTTTTAAACAAGGTACAGAAATGTATTTTCTGTTGGATATCATATTTTAACTGAATACATTGGAGCTTAATGCTCACAATGGGGAAAAAATGTTGTCTCCATTAGTTGATAGATTATTTGTTGCTCACAATTTAAAAAAAATCTTTTGACCTTCAAATCAGAAATGGGCTGTTCAAACACCTGCCTTTAACCAATTAATATGCTTCTTTAATTGTGAATTGAGGATTTGATAATACCTGTAGTGAAAGCAAGACATTTGAAATATTTGTTTTCCAAAGACAAGTAACATTTAAGGAACTCAACAACACTATCTAGTTTCACAAAATGAATTTTAGCACCACTGGATGAATATTGTATTTTTTTTAAATCCGGCTATGATTTTTGCACAGAGACGAGGCCCATTATACCTTTTGTTTGAAGGAAGATAATTTAAATAGAATTTATAAAGCCAGAAATAAAAAATGTTAATTGCGCAGCTAATTTTGAAATGGTATGAAGCTTTTGCTTTCTCAATATAAACCAAGCCAAATGCTGTGTAGTAGATGTGAGGAATAAAATAATGCTTAAAGCATTTCTGCAGTCATGTGATCTGTTTGTCCCCAACCTATTTATGATGCAGCAGTGTGGAAACTTTAGGCGTGACTAATGATATAGTTATGCTCAGTGCTCCACTAATTGCGCAAGATGCACCCGATTAATTTAATGCTATTGACTGTCAACACAAGGTTACTGTAATTTGCTGTTTGTGAAATCGCATGAACCATGTCTACAATTTTTATCCTAAATAATTCAATCTGGTACTTTTATAAATACTGTCATGTATTTAACTGTCATTGTAACCCATGTATAAACTGACTAGTTACACACTATGAGAACATTGATCACAAGGTGGTGAACTTGTGGGAGACACTCCTAACCTGGTCTTTCAGGTATAAAAGGGGAAGCTCCACCCACCTTCATCACTTCAGTGCTGGAATAAAAGTTGCAGGTCACAGAGTGACCTCCTCTCAAGCATAGGCCTCGTGTGCATTTGTACTGTATAGTAAGGACATATCAAATACCATTTTAGCGTGTGGGAACTTAGAAGAAAATAATCAGAACTCAATTTTCTTCTGGCAAAAATACACACGTTCTGAGTGTACACAAGATTATTTATATTTAGTATCTTTACACCCTTCACTGCAATGATAATGTGGGTTGAGTCTGTCCCAGCATCCACAGTGCTTTCTTTTCCGGTGTTTAGAATGCAGGTTAACTCTGACAAGAAGTGAAGGGTAGAGAGTAGCCATAAGGATAGCTATTTGTTGGTTTGGCAGTATGGAGACTAAATTGAGACATGGAGGGGTGAGAGGAGGGGTGCAGAGGTGGTTTAGAGAAAAATGGCTTGTCCTGCTGAATCCACATTTTTAAAAACATTTATGAGGAAAAATCATTTGCTCCCTAGAAAGGATCATTTCTCATGGCAAAGATTACTTAATATTCATAATACTATAAATAGCCTTTAGCATGTGTGGCAGTGTCTGGGAGATTGAGTATATCTGTGATTGAGAATGCAAAAGAGAATAGAAAGACACAACTGTAAAGGAGATACTGTCCCTGACAAGTTCATAAGCACTACCCTTTTTAGGGGGTGTGGATGGGGAGATTGTTTTTGGAATCGTTATTCTTGTTGAAGTTCCCGATGTAAAATGGAGAGAAACTAAAATATTTCAATTTTCCAGTTAATTACTACTTCAGGTATTTGATATTCAGATGAACAGTGTTTAATACTTACCCCTTGTACTTGAACAAATTGGGGTTTCCCATGAGTGAAAGCAATAAACAATGCCTAAAAGTTTCTGTTACATGCTCACTGTTCCATCTGGTTACAAAACACAATAATGACAAAACGTTTTGAAACAAGTAGTCTTTATTTGTGTGTCACGTCATAATGCATAGTTATCTTTCTCCCCCATCTCCCAATTCACAAAAGCATTTTCCTTTTTAAAAATTGTATCAAACATCAAATTGACCAGGACAAATGAAGTTAGAATTCTTCAGAGGCATTCTTTATTTTTCAGGATAAATGTTTATTTTGTATCAGACTGCTGTTGAGCTTTCTCTCAACTTTCCACAGATGTTTTATTATAATTGTGAACATTTTATACTGCATCTATACAATGCAGCTCTATTTAGAAGAATTTTCAATGGCTTTCCAATTGATGGTTGTTTCTATTCACGTAGTGTCCTGTGTCTACCACACTTGAAAAAGAATCGACTGGACTGTAGAAATCTCTCGCTGGCAGCAATGCAGATCTTGCTCCTATTTAAAGGAATTTTGTATTTCATTGTGCTGCCCTGCTGCGAGCTTGTGAAACGCCTCATTGGAGAAAAATCAATTCACCTATTATTTACTGCTTGTATTTGAACCTAGCTTTGACTTGCTGTGAGGCAATTCTGCTTTATTCCGTATTGTTGCAAAGTGTGTGTCTTGCATCAGTCGATCTATTGGAATCTCTCTCAATTTCTCTGCCCTCCTCTGTCCTTTCGCTGAACAAGAGCAGCATACCTGAACTGCACTATACCAGTCTAAGCCATGCTAGACATGGCTTGGTTGTACCTTGAGCATCCTGAAATAATGTTGCATTGACAAAATGGAAAGGAGGCAATCAAAAATCTCAAAGGCTTGAAGATCTGCTGGGTGAGTAGAGAAAAATCTTGTACTTGTCTTTAGGGTCCTTTCTCACTTGATGCCAGGCCCCCACCCTGATCCCCTGGTGGTTGAAGGCGAGGGATACCGGTACAAGCTTGAAGTTTCTCGGGCAGCCTTTGTGTCCAACTTCCCATGGAAATTGCAACTGGAAGTTGAGCTGGGAGACCACAAATGCTTCCTTCCCTACCCTAGCTGCAATGGGCACAGGCCCAGCTCCGCCCTTGGCTACAATGTAAAAGATGCAGTGACCTGGAATTAAGCAATCGTATCCCCATTTTCCTTGTTGGCTAATGTTTGCTAGGCTATCATGTAGGTAAGCCTTTAGTCTACTCCTGATAATTGATTCAATTATTTTGATTGTAGTCTCTTGAACACTAAGTTCAACTTAAATTTATTTGGGAGATCTTGGACAGCCATGTGGAACTTAAGATGGTGTTCCTTCACTGACACTCTCTCTCAATACAGCTCCCTCTACCTCCTAGCTAGAGGGCGCTATACATTATCTCATTACACCTTTCCTTTCATAATAAACAAAAATGAATTAAAGTGAGCTTCAAAATAAACAGATAGTTAACTTCTTATGAATACATGTATTAAACAACTATATGTTTAACAAACAACAAAAAAACTCTTGTCTTATTAATTCTTTATCCAAGTGTCCAGTGTCCATGATTTCTTATTTCTGTACATAGTGTTCCAGGTATTATGGAGGTGTTGCTTCGCCTCAAAGTGGTGATTTCAGTGGTCTGTACACTGATCACTTTCGTCCCTTTATCCGTGCTCTGAGGGGAAATATCAGGCAACATATTTTTATATGTTGTTGTTGAAGTGCTGTTTCACGTGTCAGTTGCCTGTGTAGTCAGCGGATTGTGTGTGGGTGTCACTGAGATCGCTGGAGTTTCGATGAATGTCTCAGCGTTCTTTCTCAGATGTTTCCGATTTCTGCGATACTCAAGGCCATCCTCTGCAATGATCTGATATGACCGAATGCCGACTTGTTTTTGAACCTGAGCTTTTTGCCACTCTGCTTTCTCGCATTTGTTTGAGTCTCTCAGTTTCTCCTTCCTGCAGTGCAGAAAGTGTTGTAGCACCTCTATTGTAGTAGTGTGCTTGTTTGGCATGTTTCCTTTCTTTGTTGACAATGACATTGTGTATGATTCTTGGTTTGAGTAGTTCACTTGCGATTGGGATGTTTGTCTTTGTGTGGCGACCGAGTAAGCGTTGTGCTGGTGCACTATCGAGGTCTTCAATTGGTGTGTTTCGCCAGATGAGAAGGTTCATGTAGAAGTCACCACAGTCTGTCTTTGTCGTCTTGATTAACCGCTTTGTGAGCTTAACTGCGTTCTCAACCTTTCCGTTGCTTTGTGGATATTCTGGTGAGCTTGATGCGTGATCTAATCCAAAAATATGTGGCAAAGTTTGTGAACTGTTGAGTTGAAGGGAGGTCCATTGTTGGATTGAACCTGTTACATATATGGACTTGTATTTAGCCTGTACAGCCACCAGAGGGCTCATTCTCTGGAGTCCCAAGGGATCCCTTAATCCCTTGGGAGCACAGGTATTTCAGAAGGCTTCACAGGTTGGAGAGGCACTCTGGAGACCTGCAATAAAAGACTATGGTCACATTTTACTTTGACCTCGCAGTGTTCAGTCTGACTCTTTCTCCATACACAACAACTGGCGACGAGATAAAGATAGCGAACCCAAAGATAACGAGGATAGTGGGCATCCTGGAGAAATTTTCAGAGGGAGCGACTCGACCAAATACTTCATGGCCAACGAGCTAGATGGGGAAGAGAGCGCTGCCAAACGTAGAGCGATTCTCCTCATCATCTATAGGGCACCAACGTATGGCCTCATGAAGAATCTGCTCACTCCAGCGAAACCCTCAGAGAAATCGTACGACGATTTGTGCACACTGGTCCGAGAGCATTTGAACCCGAAAGAAAGCGTTCTGATGGCGAGGTACCGGTTCTACACCTACAAAAGGTCTGAAGGCCAGGAAGTGGCGAGTTATGTCGCCGAACTGAGAAGCCTTGCAGGACATGCGAATTTGAACGACATTTGGAGCATGTGCTCAGACTTTTTCGTACTTGGCATTGGCCACGAAACCATACTTCGCAAACTTTTGACTGTAGAGACCCCAACCTTGAGTAAGGCCATAGTGATAGCCCAGGCGTTCATTGCCACCAGTGACAATACTAAGCAAATCTCTCAGCACACAAGTGCTGCTACAAGTACTGTGAACAAAGTGATGTTGTTTTCGAATCATAATGTATAAGGCAGGTCACACATACCTGCAGCTACACGTTCGCAGATGTCTGAGTCCACCATCAAGGGTGATGAATGCAAGGCCATTAACACTTGTTGGTGCTGCGGGGGTGATCATCGTTTCCATTCATGCCGATTCAAAGGGTACGTTTCCAAGGGCTGTGGAACAATGGGACACCTCCAACGAATGTGCAGGCGAGCTACTAAGCCTGTTAAACCTGCAAACCACCACGTTGCAGAGGAGGATAGATCCACGGAGGATCACTACGAACCAGAGCCTCAGATAGAAGAGGCAGAGGTACATGGGGTGCACACATTCACCACGAATTGTCCCCCGATAATGCTGAATGTTGAACTAAATAGACTCCCGGTGTCACTGGAGCTGGACACAGGCGCGAGCCAGTCCATCATGGGCAAAAAGTCGTTCGAAAGGTCGTGGTGCAACAAGGCCTCAAGGCCAGTCTTAACTCCATCCAGTTTGCATGAGACTAAGAACTGACACTAAAGAACTGATTGCTGTAATCGGCAGTGCTACCGTAAAGGTCTCCTGTACAGTTTTGGTCTCCTAACTTGAGGAAGGTCTTTCTTGCTATTGAGAGAGTGCAGCGAAGGTTCACCAGAATGATTCCCGGGATGGTGGGACTGACCTATCAAGAAAGACTGGATCAACTGGGCTTGTATTCACTGGAGTTCAGAAGAATGAGAGGGGATCTCATAAAAACGTTTAAAATTCTGACGGGTTTGGACAGGTTAGATGCACGAAGAATGTTCCCAATGTTGGGGAAGTCCAGGGGTCACAGTCTAAGGATAAGGGGTAAGCCATTTAGGACTGAGATGAGGAGAAACTTCTTCACCCAGAGAGTGGTGAACCTGTGGAATTCTCTACCACAGAAAGTTGTTGAGGCCAATTCACTAAATATATTCAAAAAGGAGTTAGATGTAGCCCTTACTATTAGGGGCATCAAGGGGTATGGTGAGAAAGCAGGAATGGGGTACTGAAGTTGCACGTTCAGCCATGAACTCATTGAATGTTTCTATGCCTCCTACGATGGAGCGGTGCACAAGCTAGCACTCTGGGTGGTACTGTGTGATGGTCCCACGCTGCTCGCAGGAGCTGGCTGGGAACAATACGCTGGAACTGGGACTACGTCCGAGCGCTATTGCCCGCTGATGACACTTCGTGTGCCGAGGTCTTAAACAAATTTCCTTCGCTGTTTGAACCAGGCATCGGGGAATTCCAAGGAGCAAAAGTGCAGATCCACCTAATTTCGGCGGTGCGACCCATCCATCACTAGGCGAGAGCAGTACCGTACATGATGAGAGGGTAGAGATCAAGCTAGACCGGCTGCAACGAGAGGGCATCATTTCACCGATCGAGTTCAGCGAGTGGGCCAGTCCTATTGTCCCAGTCCGCGAGGGAGACAGCACCGTCAGAATCTGTGGCGATTACAAAGTAACTATCAATCGTTTCTCCCTGCAGGACCAATACCCACTACCAAAAGCCGACGACCTCTTTGCAATGCTGGCGGGAGGAAAGACATTCACGAAGCTGGATCTGACTTCAGCCGACATGATGCAGGAACTGGAGGATTCATCAAAGGCCCTCACCTGCATCAACACGCATAAGGGTCTTTTTGTTTATAACAGATGCCCATTTGGAATCAGATCAGCGGCGGCGATATTCCAGAGAAACATGGAAAGTTTACTGAAGTCGGTCCCGCACACCGTGGTCTTCCAGGACAACATCTTGGTCACAGGTCGGAACGCAGTCGAGCACCTGCAGAACCTGGAGGAGGTTCTTAGTCGACTCAACCGCATGGGGCTCAGGTTAAAATGCTCGAAGTGCATTTTGCTGGCGCCTGAAGTGGAGTTGGTGGGAAGGAGGATTGCGGCCGAAGGCATCAGGCCCGCCAATGCCAAGATGGAGGCAATCGCGAATGCACTGAGGCCACAGAATGTGACGGAGCTGCGGTCGTTTCTGGGACTCTTGAACTACTTTGGTAACTTCTTACCAGATCTCAGCACCCTGCTAGAACCACTACATGCCTTACTACGAAAAGGGGGCGAATGGGTTTGGGGCAAAAGCCAATAAAATGCCTTTGAGCATAACAATTTGCTCGCTTTTATAAACAAATTGTTTGTGTTGTATGATCCATGTAAGCGTTTGGTATGAGCATGTGATGTATTGGGTGTGTATTACAACAAGCTAATGATTTTGGAAAACTGCAACTGGTTGCTTATGCTTCCAGGAGTCTGTCTAAAGTCGAGAGAGCCTACAGCATGATTGAAAAAGAAGCGTTAGCGTGTGTATATGGGGTAAAGAAAATTCATCAATACCTGTTTGGGCTAAAATTCAAATTGGAAACTGACCATAAGCCACTTATATCTCTGTTTTCCGAGAGTAAAGGGATAAATACCAATGCGTCGGCCCGCATCCAGAGATGGGCGCTCATGTTGTCCGCATACTGGCCAGGCACAGAAAACTGCGCCGATGCTCGCAGTAGGCTGCCATTGCCCACCACGGTGGTTGAAATGGCGCACCCCGCAGATCTAGCCATGGGTATGGAAGCATTTGAGAGTGAGCAATCACCCGTCACTGCCCGGCAGATCAAAACCTGGACAAGCCCAGGACCCCTTGTTATCTCTAGTCAAATGCTGTGTGCTTCACGGGAGCTGGTCCAGTGTCCCAGTGGAAATGCAGGAAGAGATAAAGCCGTTCCAGCAGCTATACAGGCAGGCTGCTTTCTGTGGGGCAGTCGAGTAGTGGTCCCCAAGAAGGGCAGAGATGCCTTCATCAATGACCTCCACAGTACCCACCCAGGCATCGTAATGATGAAAGTGATGGCCAGATCCCACGTGTGGTGGCCCGGTATCAATGCAGATTTAGTCCTACGTTCACAGATGTAATACATGCTCGCATTTAAGCAATATACTCAGGGAGGTGGTACTAAGTTTATGGTCTCGGCCCTCCACACCGTGCTCTAGGGTACATGTCGACTATGCAGGCCCGTTCTTGGGTAAAATGTTTCTTGTGGTTATAGACGTGTACTCCAAGTGGATTGAATGTGAGATAATGTCGGCTAGCACGTCCGCTGCCACCACTGAAAGCCTGCGGGCCACGTTTGCCTCACACGGCTTACCCGATGTCCTGATGAGCGACAATGGGCCATGTTTTACCAGTGCTGAGTTCAAAGAATTCATGACTCGTAACGCGATCAAACATGTCATATCTGCCCCGTTTAAACCAGCATCCAATGGTCAGGCAGAGAGAGCAGTGCAAAGCATCAAGCAAGGCTTGAAGAGGGTAACTGAAGGCTCACTGCAGACTCGCCTATCCTGAGTCCTGCTGAGCTACCGCACGAGACCCACTCACTTGTCGATACTGGATTCTTTTCCCTTCAATCTGTTTCAGCGAATTCACTGACACACACACACTTTTAGTCTTAGCAACATAGGACCTTTATTAGAGATTCTCCGGCCGGGACCTGTTAAGATAAAGGGAACACTCTCGATTTGAGCCTGTCCACCTTTCTCCTGACAAGTCTCGTAACAGTACAAAAGCTCAACACTTATACATTGTTACAGCAGAACACATTTGAGTGACACTCAGTTTATACAATCATTGGTCGATTTCCCCCATCGCATACCCAATTGCAGGCTAACAACTCTCCAAATAGGGCGGGCTCCAGGGATGTGTTTATTGTTTCGATTTTCATAGCATTTCTCTATTTCATGGCTGGATATAGCAGCCCCTCGTCTGACTCATGTCTAACTTTTGCTTTTTCGCATAACTCGTGTTTGACCACAACTCTGAGTAACCCCTTTTTGTGCTGACATTGTAGTTATCACAGCTTGACATCTTTGGTCAGCCATTTACCCATGATTCCCTATCTCCATCCTTTTGCTACCTTCTCTAGCCATCTACCACTTTCGCAATCTTTTTTCACATTCTCACATTCACTGGGATCCCACCTGCTGAACTGCTCATGAAAAGAGCACTTAAGACAAGGCTCTCGTTAGTTCACCCTGATCTACATGAACAGGGAGAGAGCAGGCGGCTTCAACAAAGTGCATACCATGATAGCGCAAATGTGTCATGAGATTTAAGTCAATTAATCCTGTATTTGTATTAAATTATGGACAAGGTCCCAAGTGGCTTCCCGGCACTGTCGTTGCCAAAGAGGAGAGCAGGATGTTTAGGGTCAAACTTTCAAATGAACTCCTTCACCGGAAACACTTGGACTGAATCAAACTCAGATTCATGGACTACTCTGAGCAACCAACCTTGGACCCTACCTTTTTTGATCCCCCAAAGCACACACCAGTGGCAATCGACACCACGGTTGACCACGAAGCAGAACCCATCATCCACAGCAGCCCTGCAGGATCCAACACACCAGGCAGCCCAGCAAGGCCAGCTTCACAGCAGCCCGGCGAGGGCCCAACAACTGAATCAACAACACCAGCTTTCACACAGAGACAATCAACCAGGGCAAGAAGGGCCCCAGATTGACTCACATTGTAAATAGTTACCCTATTGACTTTGGTGGGGAATGTTGTTATATATGAGGACTTGTATTTACTCTGTACAGCCACCAGAGGGCTCATTCCCCGGAGTCCCAAGGGATCCCATAATCCCATGGGAGCACAGGTATTTAAGAAGGCCTCACATGCTGGAGAGGCACTCTGGAGACCTGGAATAAAAGACTAAGGTCACACTTTACTTTGAGGTCACAGTGTTCAGTCTGACTCTTTCTCCATACACAACAGAACCTTGTCTGGAGTACTGTGGTTAGAGAAGTGTTTCTTGAGGTGTTTGATGACGGTGGCATTTTTCTTTCCATGCAGATTATCTATCTCGAAATAGTCCGAGTAGTAGTCAACTGTGCATAAGTTGTGTTTGCCATCGAGTGTGAATATGTCGCACCCAATCTTTTCCCACGGTCTCTGAGGGAGGTCATGACTTATCAGTGGTTCATTTGGTTGGCTCGATTGATAGCTGTTACATGTTTCACACTAGGGGCAGAAATTGATGAAGTCTTTCGCCCACCCAAGTGCCGCCCAAAGGACCGCTGAGGTCCCTGACGGTTCTTTGGGCGGGATTTTCATCACCCAGGTCCCTTGAAGGTCAGCGGGTGGCAAATCTGCAACGTATTCTGCCAATCTGGGTGGCAGCCGGCAGGAGCTCTCTTTCTCGGCGGCAAAGGTGCTTGCCGCCCAAGTGCTGCCGAGAATAGAATCGGGCCAAGGGGGAGGGTTGAAAAACAAAAAAAAAAACATTCGATGACCTTCAGGGGACCCCATCCAGGTAAGTACCTGCAAAGAAATACTTGAAATAAACTTCACTAACTTTTTTTACAGCATCTTCACACTTACTGTTGAGGACAGAGGTACCTGCACTCAGTGGTCTGCTGCCGACTCCAGCCGACTCCCGCCCGCATGAATATGGCATCTCGGCAGTGGGGAGTATCCTTACGCGCACCGGCCGTCCGCTAAAGTCGGGTGCTTCCCAGGCGGCTTTCCCCTCCTGCCTGCTCCAGGCCACGACGAAAGTGGCATTCGGCGGTTCGATGAGAGAAATGTCGCCGGCAGTCGGCGGTAAAGCCATCAATTTCGTCCCCATAGTCTTTTATGTCACTTTTCAGTCCTGGCCAGTAAATAGATTCTCTGGCACGTCAAAGAGTGCGTTCGACGCCGGTGTGAGCAGCATGAAGTTGCTGAAGAACGTTGGATCTTGGGGATCGTGTCGTTTCTGGCCATCCCTTTGTGATTTGTTGTATGACCAGTTGTACTGTGGAGTCACTTGCAGTTGCGCGTTGTATGGTGGTCAGTCCTTGTTTGGAGAGTGGGAGAAAGTCCACCATGTGGACGCATTCCACTGCAATTTCTGTCGGTGTGATCTCCACATTTTCAAGGTATGCGCACGAGGTGGTGTCTGCTACGTACATTTCTTTTCCTGGTTGATACTTTATTTCAACGTCATAATGGTTGAGCCGAATGAGCAGATGTTGTAGTTGCTTGGGTGCTGCAGATAACGACTTGCGTTGTATCGCCACCAAAGGCTTATGGGTCTGTCCGCAGTGTGATCTTGCGACATATTGATCGTTTCGTTCCTTTCAGAAGACTTGAGCAAGCAGTTCTTTTTCGATTTGAGAGAATCGTGTTTCTGCTGGAGTCTGCGCTCGGTGCACGTATGCAATTGGTTGTCCCTGTTGCAGAAGGACGAACCCAAGACCCTTGCTCGAAGCATCTCCTTGACCTTTGGTTGCATGATTGTGGTCAAAGTACCTGAGCACTGGAGAATCTGTCACGCGTTGTTAGTTTCAAATGCTGATCTTGTTCTTCAGTCCATTTCCAGATTGTGTCTTTGAGTAAGCCGTCGCAGAGGCTCGCTGAGGTCTGAAAGATCTGGCATGAATTTTGAGAGGTACTTTGTCATGCAGGCATCTCGTTGTACATCTGCAACATAGTGCGGTTTCTGCATTTCGTTGATTGCGACCACTTTGCTTGGATTGGCTTTGAGTCCATCACTAGACAGTATGTGTCCCATGTCTTTCACTTGGGAGCTCTTGTATTCGAACTTATCGAATTTTAGCTTGATGTTTCGCCCTCTGCATCTCTCTGAATTTGCGTAAGTTTGCGTCATGATCGTGATTGATCTCTTGAAGTGTCTCACCGCATCCAGTGATCAAGATAGCATCTGCAATCTTGTAGACTCCATCTACACCCTCGAGGTTCTGGTCTAGCTTCTGCTGGAAGATTTCTGGGGCAGGACTGATGCCAAATAGCATTCTATTATATCAATATTGTCCCCATGGAGGGTAGAAGGACTCTGTCTAGTTCACATTACAAGAAACCCTCCTTGCAGTCTGCTTTAGCGAAGACCTTTACATTTGACATCTGTGGCAAGATGTGATCGATCACAGGAAGTGGATAGTGTCCACGTTTCGCCCTTCTAGAAGCATGCACGGCACTGCTTAATGTCGATTTTGATCGGCTCAAAAAAGTCTTGCAGTTCCAATATTTCGGTTCGCGATGCGTTCAACGAAAGGTCGGAAGTCGCTTCTGCCACTATGTATTTTATAGTCTCAACACTTAGTTCAACTTAACTCCTTATTTGGGAGATCTCAGACAGCCATGTGGAGCTTAAGATGTCATTCTTTCACCGATCCTTGCTCAATACAGCTCCCTATACCTCCTAGCTAGAGGGCGCTATACATTATCGCGTTACAATTGGCATTAATGTAGCACTCAGTTTTGTTTATTCCTGGATTTGTTTTGTCACCCTCTTTGAAAATAGGCACCATGTTGCCTGTTTTTCCAACCTGTTGGCATCTCCTCCGAGTTTGTGAACTTATTCATAACCATCAGTGCATCTCGCATTGCATTCCTCATCTTCTCGTATTTAGGGATAAATAATTCAATTTGACATCAATGAATTCTGGTCAACCTAGTTACAAGGGTGATACGAACTAGCCCTTCTGCCCCCACCACCCCCATTCAGTCCATGGGTTTTCATGTAGCAAGGTTGGTCATACGCACGACTAGAGAAAGCAGGCTGTCAACACGAAGCACTTCAGTTGTATTTGAAAGGCAGGTCATCAATGTTATGTGCACAGGATGTGATTCGAGAAGAATAAAACAGAAAGGTTGCTTTTTCTTTTACTTGCTGTGTAGTGTTCTATCTAATAGCGAAGCTGATTAGTTAACTTCGCCCAGAAAAACATCAGCAAGCAAATGGCTCCAGAGCTACAATTAAGTTATGTAATTGGAAGTGAAATGCCCAATCCTTTCAGTAATAACCAAATCCTCAATCTCATGCTTCCTATAACTTGAATTTCTGAGTAGTTTTGTGAACTAAAACAATCGAGATCAAAACGATGGAAGGATATGCTGAGAATTTACTCCATTTTTTAAATGTAATAGTGCCTACACTTGCATTGCTGTACAGTTTGGCCAGATTCAGAACAAACCTCTTGCTTTGCTCTTTGTAAAATCGGTTTATCGATAATATCTTCCCGTCTTGACAAAAGGTCCATATACCCGAAACATGATGGCCTTCTGCAGGTTGACTGTGGTGTCGGCAGATAATAGCTTGTAAAGGAGGCCCTCGTGGCCAATTCCTATAATGAAGACGTCTCGCAATGCTTCGTTGAGGTGTGTGCCAAAATCACACGGTGCCACAAGTCTCGTGGTCGGCAGCATATTTTGCAATCTCCTGGCTCTCGGGTCTGCGGTGAGTGTAGAATCTGCGCCTGGCCGTGAGGATGCTCTGTTTTGGTTTTAGTTGGTCGCGAATTAGTTCAGTCAGCTCATCGTATGTCTTATCCTTGTCCTTTGTGGGTCCCTGACTAGGCGGTAGACCTCGGGCCCACAACTGGTCAGCAGCAGTGTAGCCTTGCGCTTCTCCACCAATGTGTCCATCTCTCCTGCCAGGTCGTTTGCCACGAAATATTGCTCAAGCCTTTCCGTGAAGGCATCCCAATCATCACCCTCTGCAAAGTCTTTTAGTGTGCCAAAGGTCGCCATAATCACGTGAAAGTCCATATTCTCGTCGCCAGTTATTATGTCTGTAATGCACTTATGAATGACTCCACGAGTCAATGTGTTGTACTCAAACTGTAGTGACCTTGGTCCTTTATTCGTAACTCCAGAGTGAGGCAGCTGCATGGTGACTTCCCTTTTATCCAGCCCTTGCCACCAGGGCAGGAAACCTCGGTCTCCACCACCAGTTGCACCCTCTAGTGGTGCCAGCATGTATATACAGAGAAAACCATATTGACAATACATCAGGTAAACAAGTCTCCATCTTATGCAACTATCCAGTGACTTCACAGAGAGTATATCTATCGTCTGCATATATAACAGATGCCATCTGACTTGCTGAGCTTTGCTGACATTTTCTGTTTCTGATTCAGAACAAAGTTGCCTGTGCTTTGCCCCAACGATATTAATTCTTATTGTGCAACTGGGATGAGAAATGGAAACATTTAACAATCATATTAAGGTTTCCCAGGGCGATGCTTTCAAATTGCACCAAATTATGGACTGCACCAACCCCACCCCGGTCCTTTTATGTGGAACAATTTATACCTGGTAGATGGTGGAGTTTTTCATCCCATCCCATTACATACACTACACTCGAAACTACACTGACTTATTGATAGACAAATTTTATTCTGTTACATTTCGCATGTGGTTCTAATTATAGTGATGCTGACATGATTCACACATCATAGAGGAACTGGAGTCATTTGTTCAAATCATATTCCAGTTCATGTCGAATTTAGTTCGAGTTTGTTTCTGCGTCACCAGCATGATAAATTGAGGTACAGATGAATAAGATTATACATTTTCAGATCATACACCACCCTGACTTAGGAGTACATTGCTGTTCCTTCATCGTCGCCCAGTCAAAATCCTGGAACTCGCTACCTAACAGCACTGTGGGAGTACCTTAACCCCATGGACTGCAACAGTTCAAGAAGGCAACTCACCACCACCTTCTCGAGGGCAATTGGGGATGGGCAATAAATACTGGCTTGCCAGCAATGCCCACATCCTATGAATGAATAAATTTTAAAAAAAATTAACGACTTTAAATTGTGCTGACTAAATCAATATAGTTTCATTGGTTTCATCATATACCGAGCCCTATACTGAAAAGTTTTCCACATCTGTAAAATTGTGTTTTGAAACAATTTTAAGTTAGAAGAGAAGTGCTGAGTGGATGGTCCAACTTGGCCTCCTTCGGAGGTTCCCACCATGACAGAAACCAGCCTTCAACCAATATGATTCACTCCACGTGATATCAAGAAATGATTGAACGCACTGAATACAGCAAAGGCTATAGGCCCTGCCAACATCCCGGTTGTCGTGCTCCAGAAATAGCCATTCTTCTAGCCAATCTGTTCCAATACAGCTACAACACAGGCATCTGCCCAGATATTTCCTGTCCACAAAAAACAGGACAAATCCAATCCGACCAATTCCCGCCCCTTGAGTCTACTCTCAATCGTTAGCAAAGTGATGGAAGGTGTCGTCGACAGTGCTATCAAGTGGAACTTACTCACCAATAACCTGCTCGCTGATGCTCAGTTTGGGTTCTGCCAGGACACTTGACTCCAGACCTCATTACAACCTTGAGGTGAGAGTGACTGCCCTTGACATCAAGGCAGCATTTAACCAAGTGTGACATCAAAGAGCCCAAGTAAAATTGAAGTCAACGGGAATCAGGGAAATCACGCCACTGGCTGGAGTCAGATGTAGCACAAAGGAAGATGGTTGTTGGAGGTCAATCATCCCAGCCCCAGAGCATCGCTGTAGGAGTTCCTCAGGGCAGTTCCCAGGCCCAACTATCTTCAGCTGCTTCATCAATGACCTTCCCTCCATCAAAAGTCAGAAGTGGGGATATTCGCTGATGACTGCACTATGTTCAGTTCCATTCACAACTCCTCAGAAAATGAAGCAGTCCATGCCTGCATATGCAGCAAGACGTGGGCGACATTCTGGCTTGGGCTAAAGAGTGACAAGTAACATTTGTGCCACACAAGTGCCAGACAATGAATATCTCCAACAAGAGCGAGTCTAACCACCGCTTCTTGTCATAGGCAGTCCCTTGAATCATAGAAACGTAAAATTTTACAGTGCAAAAGGAGGCCATTTCGGCCCGTCGTGTCTACGCTGGCCGACAAAGAGCCGCACGGCCCTTGGTCAGCAGCCTTAAAGGTTACATATAAACCTATGAACAATGACAGCAAGGCAAAGAGTACCCAGCTCAAACCAGTCCGCCTCACACAACTGCGACACCCCTTAGAATGAAACATTCTACACTCCAACCCAGCCGGAGCCATGTTATCTCCTGGGAAAGGCAAAAACCAGATAAAAACCCAGGCCAATTTAGGGAGCAAAAATCTGGGAAAATTTCTCTCCGGCCCATCCAGGCATTCGAAACTAGTCCAGGAGATCACCGTGGCCGTATTCTATTCCCTGCAATAGAAACATGGAAAATAGGTGCAGGAGTAGGCCATTCGGATCTTCTAGCCTGCACCGCCATTCAATGAGTTCATGGCTGAACATGCAACTTCAGTACCCCATTCCTGCTTTCTCGCCATACCCCTTGATCCCCCTAGTAGTAAGGACTTCATCTAACTCCTTTTTGAATATATTTAGTGAATTGGCCTCAACAACTTTGTGTGGTAGAGAATTCCACAGGTTCACCACTCTCTGGATGAAGAAGCTTCTCCTCATCTCGGTCCTAAATGGCTTACCCCTTATCCTTAGACTGTGACCCCTAGTTCTGGACTTCCCCAACATTGGGAACATTCTTCCTGCATCTAACCTGTCTGAACCCATCCAGAATTTTAAACGTTTCTATGAGGTCCCCTCTCATTCTTCTGAACTCCAGTGAACACAAGCCCAGTTAATCCAGTCTTTCTTGATAGATCAGTCCCGCCATCCCGGGAATCATTCTGGTAAACCTTTGCTGCACTCCCTCAATAGCAAGAATGTCCTTCCTCAAGTTAGGAAACCAAAACTGTACACAATACTCCAGGTGTGGCCTCACCAAGGCCCTGTACAACTGTAGCAACACCTCCCTGTCCCTGTACTCAAATCCCCTCGCTATGAAGGCCAACATGCCATTTGCTTTCTTAACCGCCTGCTGTACCTGCATGCCAACCTTCAATGACTGATGTACCATGACACCCAGGTCTCGTTGCACCTTCCCTTTTCCTAATCTGTCACCATTCAGATAATAGTCTGTCCCTCTGTTTTTACCACCAAAGTGGATAACCTCACATTTATCCACATTATACTTCATCTGCCATGCATTTGCCCACTCACCTAACCTATCCAAGTCACTCTGCAGCCTCATAGCATCCTCCTCGCAGCTCACACTGCCACCCAACTTAGTGTCATCCGCAAATTTGGAGATACTACATTTAATCCCCTCGTTTAAATCATTAATGTACAGTGTAAACAGCTGGGGCCCCAGCACAGAACCTTGCGGGACCCCACTAGTCACTGCCTGCCATTCTGAAAAGTACCCATTTACTCCTACCCTTGGCTTCCTGTCTGACAACCAGTTCTCAATCCATGTCAGCACACTACCCCCAATCCCATGTGCTTTAACTTTGCACATTAATCTCTTGTGTGGGACCTTGTCGAAAGCCTTCTGAAAGTCCAAATACACCACATCAACTGGTTCTCCCTTGTTCACTCTACTGGAAACATCCTCAAAAAATTCCAGAAGATGTGTCAAGCATGATTTCCCTTTCACAAATCCATGCTGACTTGGACCTATCATGTCACCTCTTTCCAAATGCGCTGCTATGACATCCTTAATACTTGATTCCATCACTTTACTCACTACTGATATCAGGCTGACCGGTTTATAATTCCCTGTTTTCGCTCTCCTTTTTTAAAAAGTGGGGTGACATTGGCTACCCTCTACTTGATAAGAACTGATCCAGAGTCTATGGAATGTTGGAAAATGACTGTCAATGCATCCGCTATTTCCAAGGCCACCTCCTTAAGTACTCTGGGATGCAGTCCATCAGGCCCTCGGGATTTATCGGCCTTCAATCCCATCAATTTCCCCAACACAATTTCCCGACTAATAAGGATTTCCCTCACTTCCTCCTCCTTTTCAATTGGTCTGCCATTTCATTGTTCCCCGTTATGACTTCCCCTGATTCTGACTGCAGGGGACCTACGTTTGTCTTTACTAACCTTTTTCTCTTTACATATCTATAGAAACTTTTGCAATCTGTCTTAATGTTCCCTGCAAGCTTTTTCTCGTACTCCATTTTCCCTGCCCTAATCAAACCCTTTGTCCTCCTCTGCTGAGTTCTAAATTTCTCCCAGTCCCCGGGTTCGCTGCTGTTTCTGCCACTTCCTTCGCTTTAATACTATCCCTGATTTCCCTTGATAGCTACGGTTGAGCCACCTTCCCTTTTTTATTTTTACGCCAGACAGGAATGTACAATTGTTGTAGTTCATCCATGCGGTCTCTAAATGTCTGCCATTGCCCATCCACAGTCAACCCCTTAAGTATCATTCGCCAATCTATCCTAGCCAATTCACGCCTCATACCTTCAAAGTTACCCTTCTTTAAGTTCTGGACCATGGTCTCTGAATTAACTGTTTCATTCTCCATCCTAATGCAGAATTCCACCATATTATGGTCACTCTTCCCCAAGGAGCCTCGCACAACGAGATTGCTAATTAATCCTCTCTCATTACATAACACCCAGTCTAAGATGGCCTCCCCCCTAGTTGGTTCCTCGACATATTGGTCTAGAAAACCATCCTTTATGCACTCCAGGAAATCCTCCTCCACACTATTGCTTCCAGTTTGGTTAGCTCAATCTATGGGCATATTAAAGTCACCCATTATAACTGCTGCACCTTTATTGCATGCACCCCTAATTTCCTGTTTGATGCCCTCCCCAACATCACTACTACTGTTGGGAGGTCTGTATACAACTCCCACTATTTGCACAGTTAATTCATCCACCTTATTACTCCCACTTTGGTGTTCTGCAGCTCTACCCATATAGATTCCACATCATCCAAGCTAATGTCCTTCCTAACTATTGCATTAATCTCCCCTTTAACCAGCAATGCTACCCCACCTCCTTTTCCTTTTATTCTATCCTTCCTGAATGTTGAATACCCCTGGATGTTGAGTTCCCAGCCCTGATCATCCTGGAGCCACGTCTCTGTAATCCCAATCACATCATATTTGTTAACATCTATTTGCACAGTTAATTCATCCACCTTATTACGGATACTCCTTGCATTAAGACACAAAGCCTTCAGGCTTGTTTTTTTAACACCCTTTGTCCTTTTAGAATTTTGCTGTACAGCGGCCCTTTTTGTTCTTTGCCTTGGGTTTCTCTGCCCTTCACTTTTCCTCATCTCCTTTCTGTCTTTTGCTTTTGTCTCCTTTTTGTTTCCCTCTGTCTCCCTGCATTGGTTCCCATCCCCCTGCCATATTAGTTTAACTCCGCCCCAACAGCACTGGCAAACACTCTCCCTCGGACATTGGTTCCGGTCCTGCCCAGGTGCAGACCGTCCGGTTTGTACTGGTCCCACCTCCCCCAGAACCGGTTCCAATGCCCCAGCAATTTGAATCCCTCCCTGCTGCACAACTGCTCAAGCCACGTATTCATCTGCGCTATCCTGCGATTCCTACTCTGACTAGCACGTGGCACTGGTAGCAATCCCGAGATTACTACTTTTGAGGTCCTACTTTTTAATTTAGCTCCTAGCTCCTTAAATTCGTTTCGTAGGATCTCATCCCTTTTTTTTTACCCATGTCGTTGGTACCAATGTGCACCACGACAACTGGCTGTTCTCCCTCCCTTTTTAGAATGTCCTGCACCCGCTCCGAGACATCCTTGACCCTTGCACCAGGGAGGCAACATACCATCCTGGAGTCTCGGTTGCAGCCGCAGAAACGCCAATCTATTCCCCTTACAATTGAATCCCCTATCACTATCGCTCTCCCACTCTTTTTCCTGCCCTCCTGTGCAACAGAGCCAGCCACGGTACCATGAACTTGGCTGCTGCTGCCCTCCCCTAATGAGTCATCCCCCTCAACAGTACTCAAAGCAGTGTATCTGTTTTGCAGGGGGATGACCACAGGGGACCCCTGCACTACCTTCCTTGCACTACTCTTCCTGCTGCTCTTCCATTCCCTAGCTGGCTGTGGGCCCTTCACCTGAGGTACGACCAACTCGCTACACGTGCTACTCACGTCATTCTCAGCATCGTGGATGCTCCAGAGTGAATCCACCCTCAGCTCCAATTCCGTAACGCGGGCTGTCAGGAGCTGGAGGCGGATACACTTCCCGCACACGTCGTAGTCAGGGACACCGGAAGTGTCCCTGAGTTTCCAGATGGTACAGGAGGAGCATATCACGTGACCGAGCTCTCCTGTCATGACTTAACCCTTAGATACACTTAAATTGGCAACAACAATGTTAAAAGTTACTGACTGATATAAAAAAGAAAGGAAAAGAAAAACTACTCACCAATCACCAGCCAATCACTTACCCCCTTGGCTGTGACGTCACCTCTGTTTCTTTCTACTACTTTTTTGCCTTCTCCATGTAGCTGCACAGGCCGGGCCTTTTATAGGCCTCACCAACAGACCTCCTCGACGCTGCTCCCGTCTGCCGCCGATGCTGGGCCCCAGACTCCCTGCTGTGCCTTTTATAGGCCTCACCAACGGACCTCCTCAATGCTGCTCCCGACTGCCGCCGACTTGCCATTAGATCTGCACCGTCCAACAAAGGGTCATCCGATTTAATCCCAATTACCAGCTCGAGGTCTGTAACCCTGCAGGTTACTGCACTTCAAGTGCCCATACAACCATCTCTTAAAAGTGGTGAGGGTTTCTGCATCCACCACTCTTCCAGGCAGCAAATTCCAGATCCCCACAACTCTGAGTAAAGAACCTCCCCTTCCACCCCCCCCCTCAAAACCCCTCTAAAAATAGAAACCTAGAAAATAGGTGCAGGAGTAGGCCATTTGGCCCTTTGAGCCTGCACCGCCATTCAATGAGTTCAGGGGTGAACATGCAAGTTCAGTACCCCATTCCTGCTTTCTCGCCATACCCCTTGATCCCCCTAATACTAAGGACCACATCTAACTCCTTTTTGAATATATTTAGTGAATTGGCCTCAACAACTTTCTGTGGTAGAGAATTCCACAGGTTCCTCTGTGTAAAGAAGGCCCCCCTTAAATCCCCTCTAAACCTTCCACCAACCACCTTAAAACTATGCCCCCTCGTAATAGACCGCTCCACCAATGGAAATAGGCCCTTACTATCCACGCTGTCCAGGCCCTTCAGTATTTTGTACAGCTCAATAAGGTCTCCTCTCGTCCTCCTCTGTTCCAAAGAGAACAAACGCAGCCTATCCAATCTCTCCTTCGAACTAAGATTCTCCATTCCAGGCAGCATCCGAGTAAATCTCCTCTGCACCCTCTCGAGTGCAGTCACGTCTTTCCTATAATACGACGACCAGAACTGCATGCAGTACTTCAGCTGTGGCCTAACCAAAGTATTATAGAATTTAAACCTCCCTGCTCTTATATTCTACGCCTCGGCCAATAAAGGAAAGCATTCCGTATGCCTTCTTAACCACCTTATCCACCTGGCCTGCGACTTTCAGGGATCTGTGGACAAGCACTCCAAGGTCCCTTTGTTCATCTACACTATTAAGTGGCCTACCGCTTAATGTCTATACCCTTTCCTTATTAGCTCTCCCAAAGTGCATCAACTCACACTTCTCTGAATTAAATTCCCTTTGCCACTGCTCTGCCCACCTGACCAGTAGATTGATATTCTCCTGCTGCCCATGACTTTCCTCTTCATTATCAACCACACAGCCACTTTTAGTGTCGTCTGCAAACTTCTTAATCATACTCCCTATATTCAAATCTAAATCATTGATGTATACCACAAAAAGCAAGGGATTCACGACTGAGCCCTGTGGGAACCCCACTGGAAACATCCTTCCAGTCACACAAACATCCATCAATCATTACCCTTGGCTTTCTACCTCCCAAGCCAATTTTGGATCCAACTAGCCATTTTGCCTTGTATCCCATAGACTTTAACCTTCACGATCAGTCTACCATGTGGGACCATATCAAAAGCCTTGCGAAAGTCCATATATACTACATCGTACGCACTACCCTCATCGACCCTCTTGGTTACCTCCTCAAAATATTCAATCAGGTTAGTCAAACACGATCTTCCCTTAACAAATCCATGCTGACTCTCCCTAATTAATCCTTGCCTTTCCAAATGTAGATTTATCCTGTCTTTCAGGATTTTTTCAATAACTTTCCCACCACTGAGGTTAGGCTGACAGACCTGTAATTACTCGGCCTATCCCTTTCTCCCTTCTTAAACAAGGGTACTACATTAGCAGTCCTCCAATCCTCCGACACCATGCCCAGATCCAAAGAGGACTGGAAAATGATGGTCAATGTAGTGTCTCTTCATTGTATTATAAAGTCACAAGAGGCATATACTGCAGACAAGGTCACTACATGCCCTGCACCTTTATTCCCAGGACCAAGGGGTGCTGAGCCTGTGTGGAACCTCCCTTTAAGTACCTGGCTGACCAGGTGAGGAATGTCTCCCATAAGTTCACCCGCTGTGGTCAAGGTGTGTATTTCACAGTTGTATATCGTGTACAGTGTTGTTACATATTGGTTACAGTTATGTGAAGGTTACAAACATTACATCACCTCCCCCCTAATGTCTTTGGGTCAAAGATTGAGTCTTTCAGGCGGTCGACGCTCTCTCGTTGAGCGCCGCAGTTGTGGCTCTGGTGGTTGAGCCGTGGCATGTGTCTCTGTCGCCTGAGTTGGATCCGGCCTGTCCGGGCTGGCCGCAGGGACTGTGCATGCTGTTGAATGTCCTTGTTGCTCGTTCACTGGCAGAGGTGTGGTTGACATCCCATAGTCTATTTCAGGCTCCTCAGTGTCCATGCTGAACCTTTTCTTTACCTGGTCCAGATGTTTGCGGCATATCTGCCCATTGTTTAGTCTGACCAATATGACCCTATTCCCCTCTTTTCCGATTACAGTGCCCTCAAGCCACTTGGGTCCCAATGCGTGATTGAGAACGAATACAGGGTCATTGATTTCTATGCATCTCCCCAGAGTTGCAATCATGGCACTCGATTTTGGACTGGCGCTTACCCTCAACAATGTCCGACAGAGCAGGATGAATGAGGGACAGCCGCATTTTAAGCGTGCGTTTCATGAATAGTTCCGTGGGCGGGACTCCAGTGAGCGAATGCGGGTGGGACTGATAGGCCAGCAGGAGGCGCGATACTGAAGAGAGGGTCCTTGAATCCGGAGTATGCCCTAATTTATGATTTGAATCGCACGTTCTGCCTGGCCATTGGAAGCCGGCTTGAACGGCGCTGTCCTGACATGTTTGATACCATTACCTGACATAAACGCCTGGAATTCATAGCTAGTAAAGCACAGGCCATTGTCGCTAACTAGGATGTCTGGCAAGCCATGGGTCGCACAATTGAGGAACAGTGGAGGACTTTTAAGGAGCTCTTTCATAGTGCGCAACAAAAATATATTCCAGTGAAAAAGAAGGGCGGTAAGAGAAGGGATAACCAGCCATGGATAACCAAGGAAATAAAGGCGAGTATCAAATTAAAAACCAATGCGTATAAGGTGGCCAAGGTTAGTGGGAAACTAGAAGATTGGGAAAATTTTAAACGACAGCAAAAGTATGACTAAGAAAGCAATAAAGAAAGGAAAGATAGATTACGAAAGTAAACTTGCACAAAACATAAAAACAGATAGTAAAAGCTTTTACCGATATATAAAAAGGAAAAGAGTGACTAAAGTAAATGTTGGTCCTTTAGAAGATGAGAAGGGGGATTTAGTAATGGGAAATGTGGAAATGGCTGAGACCTTAAACAATTATTTTGCTTCGGTCTTCACAGTGGAAGACACAAAAACCATGCCAAAAATTGCTGGTCACGGGAATGTGGGAAGGGAGGATCTTGAGACAATCACGATCACGAGGGAGGTAGTGCTGGACAGGCTAATGGGACTCGAGGTAGACAAGCCCCCTGGTCCTGATGAAATGCATCCCAGGGTATTAAAAGAGATGGCGGAAGTTATAGCAGATGCATTGGTTATAATCTACCAAAATTCTCTGGACTCTGGGGAGGTACCAGTGGATTGGAAAGCAGCTAATGTAATGCCTCTGTTTAAAAAAGGGAGCAGACAAAAGGCAGGTAACTATAGGCTGGTTAGTTTAACATCTGTAGTGGGGAAAATGCTTGAAGCTATCATTAAGGAAGACTTAGCAGGACATCTAGATAGGAATAGTGCAATCAAGCAGACGCAACATGGATTCATGAAGGGGAAATCATGTTTAACTAATTTAGTGGAATTCTTTGAAGATATAACAAGCATGGTGGATAGAGGTGTACAGATGGATGTGGTGTATTTAGTTTTCCAAAAGACATTCGTTAAGGTGCCACACAAAAGGTTACTGCAGAAGATAAAGGTACGCGGAGTCAGAGGAAATGTATTAGCATGGATAGAGAATTGGCTGGCTAACAGAAAGCAGAGAGTTGGGATAAATGGGTCCTTTTCAGGTTGGAAATCGGTGGTTAGTGGTGTGCCACAGGGATCGGTGCTGGGACCACAACTGTTTACAATATACATAGAAGACCTGGAGGAGGGGACAGAGTGTAGTGTAACAAAATTTGCAGACAAGATTAGTGGGGAAGCGGGTTGTGTAGAGGACACGGAGAAGCTGCAAAGAGATTTAGATAGGTTAAGCGAATGGGCTAAGGTTTGGCAGATGGAATACAATGTCGGAAAATGTGAGGTCATCCACCTTGGAAAAAAAACAGTAAAAGGGAATATTATTTGAATGGGGAGAAATTACAACATGCTGCAGTGCAGAGGGACCTGGGGGTCCTTGTGCATGAATCCCAAAAAGTTGCAAGAGGGGTGGAGTACAAAAAGCAGGGAGGTCCTGCTGCAACTGTACAGGGTATTGGTGAGGCCGCACCTGGAGTACTGCGTGCAGTTTTGGTCACCTTACTTAAGGAAGGATATACTAGCTTTGGAGGGGGTACAGAGACGATTCACTAGGCTGATTCCGGAGATGAGGGGGTTACCTTATGATGATAGATTGAGTAGACTGGATCTTTACTCGTTGGAGTTCAGAAGGATGAGGGGTGATCTTACAGAAACATTTAAAATAATGAAAGGGATCGACAAGATAGAGGCAGAGAGGTTGTTTCCACTAGTCGTGGATACTAGAACTAGGGAGCACAGCCTTAAAATATGGGGGAGCCAATTTAAAAGAGTTGAGAAGGAATTTCTTCTCCCAGAGGGTTGTGAATCTCTGGAATTTTCTGCCCAGGGAAGCAGTTGAGCCTAGCTCATTGAATGTACTCAAATCACAGATAGATAAATTTTTAACCAATAAGGGAATTAAGGGATATGGGGAGCGGGTGGGTAAGTGGAGCCGAGTCCACGGCCAGATCAGCCATGATCTTTTTGAATGGCGGAGCAGGCACGAGGGGCTAGATGGCCTACTCCTGTTCCTAATTCTTATGTTCTTATGTTCTTATAAATACCATGCACAGACTCTCCACAGTGGTGGATGCACTCGATTGTATATTCCTGTCTGGCATAGAAATAAAAAAGGGAAGGTGGCTCAACCGTGGCTATCAAGGGAAATCAGGGATAGTATTAAAGCCAAGGAAGTGGCATATAAATTGGCCAGAAATAGCAGCGAACCTGGGGACTGGGAGAAATTTAGAACTCAGCAGAGGAGGACAAAGGGTTTGATTAGGGCAGGGAAAATGGAGTATGAGAAGAAGCTTGCAGGGAACATTAAGACGGATTGCAAAAGTTTATATAGATATGTAAAGAGAAAAAGGTTAGTAAAGACAAACGTAGGTCCCCTGCAGTCAGAATCAGGGGAAGTCATAACGGGGAACAAAAAAATGGCGGACCAATTGAACAAGTACTTTGGTTCGGTATTCACGAAGGAGGACACAAACAACCTTCCGGTTATAAAAGGGGTCGGGGGGTCTAGTAAGGAGGAGGAACTGAGGGAAATCCTTATTAGCAGGGAAATTGTGTTGGGGAAATTGATGGGATTGAAGGCTGATAAATCCCCAGGGCCTGATGGACTGCATCCCAGAGTACTTAAGGAGGTGGCCTTGGAAATAGTGGATGCGTTGACAGTCATTTTCCAACATTCCATTGACTCTGGATCAGTTCCTATGGAGTGGAGGGTAGCCAATGTAACCCCACTTTTTAAAAAAGGAGGGAGAGAGAAAACAGGGAATTATAGACTGGTCAGCCTGACATCGGTAGTGGGTAAAATGATGGAATCAATTATTAAGGATGTCATAGCAGTGCATTTGGAAAGAGGTGACATGATAGGTCCAAGTCAGCATGGATTTGTGAAAGGGAAATCATGCTTGACAAATCTTCTGGAATTTTTTGAGGATGTTTCCAGTAGAGTGGATAAGGGAGAACCAGTTGATGTGGTATATTTGGACTTTCAGAAGGCGTTCGACAAGGTCCCACACAAGAGATTGATGTGCAAAGTTAGAGCACATGGGATTGGGGGTAGTGTACTGACATGGATTGAGAACTGGTTGTCAGACAGGAAGCAAAGAGTAGGAGTCAATGGGTACTTTTCAGAATGGCAGTCAGTGACTAGTGGGGTACCGCAAGGTTCTGTGCTGGGGCCCCAGGTGTTTACACTGTACATTAATGATTTAGATGAGGGGATTAAATGTAGTATTTCCAAATTTGCGGATGACACTAAGTTGGGTGGCAGTGTGAGCTGCGAGGAGGATGCTGTGAGGCTGCAGAGCGACTTGGATAGGTTAGGTGAGTGGGCAAATGCATGGCAGATGAAGTATAATGTGGATAAATGTGAGGTTATCCACTTTGGTGGTAAAAACAGAGAGACAGACTATTATCTGAATGGTGACAGATTAGGAAAAGGGGAGGTGCAAAGAGACCTGGGTGTCATGGTACATCAGTCATTGAAGGTTGGCATGCAGGTGCAGCAGGCGGTTAAGAAAGCAAATGGCATGTTGGCCTTCATAGCGAGGGGATTTGAGTACAGGGGCAGGGAGGTGTTGCTACAGTTGTACAGGGCATTGGTGAGGCCACACCTGGAGTATTGTGTACAGTTTTGGTCTCCTAACCTGAGGAAGGACATTCTTGCTATTGAGGGAGTGCAGCGAAGGTTCACCAGACTGATTCCCGGGATGGCGGGACTGACCTATCAAGAAAGACTGGATCAACTGGGCTTGTATTCACTGGAGTTCAGAAGAATGAGAGGGGACCTCATAGAAACATTTAAAATTCTGACGGGGTTAGACAGGTTAGATGCAGGAAGAATGTTCCCAATGTTGGGGAAGTCCAGAACCAGAGGTCACAGTCTAAGGATAAGGGGTAAGCCATTTAGGACCGAGATGCGGAGGAACTTCTTCACCCAGAGAGTGGTGAACCTGTGGAATTCTCTACCACAGAAAGTTGTTGAGGCCAATTCACTAAATATATTCAAAAAGGAGTTAGATGAGGTCCTTACTACTAGGGGGATCAAGGGGTATGGCGAGAAAGCAGGAATGGGGTACTGAAGTTGAATGTTCAGCCATGAACTCATTGAATGGCGGTGCAGGCTAGAAGGGCCGAATGGCCTACTCCTGCACCTATTTTCTATGTTTCTATGTTTCTATGATCCATTTCGAGTACGCATCGACAACAATCAGGAAAATTTTTCCCATAAACGGGCCCGCGTAGTCTACATGAATGCGTGACCATGGCTTGGTGGGCCAGGGCCATGGGCTGAGGGGGCCACACTAGGAGCATTTCCCAGCTGAGCACATGTCGTGCACCTGCGAACCCAGTGTTCCAGGTTTGAGTCAATTCCCGGCCACCATACATGTGACCGGGCAATGGCCTTCATTAGCATGATGCCTGGGTGATCGCTGTGGAGTTCACTGATGAAAGCTTCCCTTCCTTTCTGGGGCATGACTACCTGGCTGCCCCATAGTTGGCAGTCGGCTTGGATGGAGAGCTCATCCATCCGTCTGTGAAACGGTCTGACCTCCTCGGGGCACGCTCCGTGTGCGGGCACCCAATCCCCAGTTAGGACACATTTCTTTATCAGTGATAGGAGGGGATCTCTGTTGGTCCAGATTTTGATCTGGCGGGCTGTGATGGGGGAGCCTGCGGTGTCGAAAGCCTCAACGGCCATGACAATCTCCGCGCTTTGCTCCTACTCCCCCTCAGTGGTCACCAGTGGGAACCTACTGAGCGCATCAGTGCAATTTTCGATGCCTCGCCGGTGCCGTATGGTATAATCATACGCAGCCAGCGTGAGAGCCCATCGCTGTATGCGAGCTGACGCTTTGTCATCGACAGCCTTGCTATCAGATAACAGGGATGTTAACGGCTTGTGATCCGTTTCTAACTCTAACCTTCTGCCAAAAAGGTACTGGCACATCTTTTTTATCCCATAGACACATGCGAGTGCTTCCTTTTCAACCATCTCATATCCCCGTTCTGCCTGGGAGAGCGACCTGGAGGCATAGGCCACAGGTTGAAGTTGGCCCTCATCAGTACTCTGCTGCAACACACACCCAACCCCAAAGGATGATGCATCACACGTTAAAACCAGTTTCTTACAGGGGTTGTACAAGGTCAACAGCTTATTAGAACAAAGCCGGTTCCGCGCCCGAATGAAAGCCCGTTCTTGACAGTCCCCCCAAAACCCTTCGTAACCCTTATGCAAGAGCATGTGTAGCGGCTCCAACAATGTACTTAAGTTCGGCAGAAAGTTCCCGAAGTAGTTTAAGAGTCCCAGGAATGACCGCAACTCCGATGTGTTGCCGGGCCGGGGTGCACGACGGATCGCCTCCGTTTTGGATTCGGTAGGCCGGATCCCATTTGCGGCAACCCTCCTGCCCAAAAACTCGACCTCTGGGGCCAAAAATACACACTAAACACACACTTGGGCTTCTTTAGTCGCAAGCCTACTCGGTCCAGTCGGCGTAGCACCCCCTCCAGGTTGTGGAGGTGTTCCTCGGTGTCTCGACCTGTGATTAGGATGTCATCTTGGAATACGAATGTGCCAGGAATGGATTTGAGCAGGCTTTCCATGTTCCTCTGGAAGATAGCGGCCGCTGAACGAATGCCAAACGGACACCTGTTGTTAACAAATAGCCCCTTGTGGTGGTGGTTTGATGCTTGGGTTTTTCAGCCAGTTCCTGGGTCATGTAGGCTGAAGTGGGGTCCAACTTGGTGAACAGCTTGCCACCTGCCAGCGTGGCAAAAAGGTCCTCGCTAATTGAAGTGGGTATTGGTCCTGTCGTGACACTCGGTTGATGGTGACCTTGTAGTCGCCACAAATCCTGACTGAGCCATCCGCTTTAAGGACAGGGACGATGGGGCTTGCCCAGTCACTGAATTCAACAGGCGATATTATGCCCTCTCTTAGCAGTTTGTCCAACTCACTCTCAATTTTCTCACGCATCACATATGGCACGGCTCTGGCTTTGTGGTGCACTGGTCTGGCGTCCGGGGTGATGCGTATCACTACTTTGGTGCCCTTGAAAGTCCCGTCCCCAGGTTGAAATAGTGATTCGAATTTCTGTAGGACCTGTGAGCATGAACTTCGCTCCACAGATGAAATGGCGTGCACATCCCCCCATTTCCAGTTCATCTCGGCTAACCAGCTCCTCCCCAAAAGCGCGGGACCATTCGCGGACAATCCAGAGTGGCAGCCAGTTCTCTGATCCATTATGTGTGACCACCAAATTTGCACTGCCGAGCACTGGGATGATCTCTTTGGTGTACGTTCGTAATTGCGTCTCAATGCGTTCTAGTTTGGGTCTGCTAGCTTTGAGTGGCCATAGTCTTTCGAATTGTTGGACACTCATAAGTGACTGGCTAGCTCCTGTGTCCAGCTCGATGCGTACCTGGCTGCCATTTAATAGAACTTTCATCATCATAGGCGGCGTTTAAGTGTATGAGCTGTGGATGTCTGCCACGTGAACCCGCTGGACTTCAGTGTCAATGGCTGTGCCCCAAGCATCCAACTGCCATGCAGACTCTTCGTCTGGTTCCTCTGCCTCCCAAACTAACTTCGATTCTGATTTTCTGCACATTCTGGCCAAATGTCCCTTGAAATCGCAGTTTCTGCAGATAAATTGTTGAACCCTGCAGGTTTTCGCATTGTGTCTGACCCCGCATCTCCAGCATGAGCTGCGATTGTGTGGACAAAGTGACTGTTACCGGGCATTCATCTCTGTCTCTTTGATTACTCCTGATCACTCTCTTGCTGTGCGTCAATGGTCCCATCCCGGGACGCATTGCCCCTTGTGATGATGTGAATTGCTGATCCTCCTGCCATTGTCTCTGTTGCTGCCCCATCCTGGAATCTGTTGCTACCTGGGCGGTGTCTAATTGCCCTTGCCTGCCTGCCTGGGCGGTGTCTAATTACCCTTGCCTGCCTGCGGGATTCTGTATCGCTTTTACAATATTAACTCTCTGGTTCATCGCCACATTGAAACCAGGGTTGCGTGCGTAAATTATCTTGGTCTCCTCTTCCCCTGCCAAGAAGGTCTGAGCTATCAAAGCTGCCCTTTCCAAAGTCAAGTCCTTGGTCTCAATAAGCTTCCTGAAAATCCTGGAAGAAATTAAGAAATCGCTTAACATTTCCCCCCTGCAGGCATCTGTGGACTTAGAGGCTGGCCAAACGCCGAAGGTCCGCAACGAAGTCTGGTATGCTTTGTCCCTCCTGATGTCTCTGTGAATAGAATCGGTGTCGGGCCATGTGTACGCTGCTAGCCGGTTTGAGGTGCTCACCGATGAGTTTACTGAGCAATGGTTTTGTCCGCCGGCTTCTCAGGTGCGAGCAGGTCTTTCATCAGCACGTATGTATTAGGCCCACAGCTGGTCAGTAGGTGCACCCTTCGCTTGTCAGCTGCTGCCTCTCCCAGCCAGTCCTTCGTGACAAAGCTCTGCTGGAGCCTCTCAACGAAATCGCCCCAGTCCTCACCAACACAGTACTTTTCATCTGTGCTACCGGTGGCCATTCTCGTGAGTCATTGATTTCCGTTTCCCGTCGCCAAATGTAGTGTCTCTGCACTATTATAAAGTCACACGAGGCATATACCGCAGACAAGGTCACTCATGACCTGCACCTTTATTCCCAGGACCAAGGAGTGCTGAGCCTGCATGGAACCACCCTTTAAGTACCTGGCTGACCAGGTGAGGAGTGTCTCCCACAAGTTCACCCCCTGTGGTCAAGGTGTGTATTTCACAGTTGTATACAGTGTACAGTGTTGTTACATATTGATTACAGTTATGTGAAGGTTACAAACATGACAGTCAAGGCCTCTGCTATTTCCTCTTTTACTTTGCTCAACAGCCTGGGATGCATTTCATCCAGGCCTGGGGACCTAACTACTTTCAAAGCTGCTCAACCCCTGAATACTTCCTCTCTCTAGATTTATTTCATCCAGAATATCACACTTCTCCTCGACAGCAGTATCTGCATTGCCCCTTTCCTTTGTGAAAACAGATGCAAAGTATTAGTTAAGAACCCTACCAACATCTTCCGCCTCCACACAAAGATTACCCTCATGGTCTCTAATCGGCCCTACCTCTTTTTTAGTTACTCTCTTACTCTTAATATATTTATAGAACATATTGGGGTTTTCCTTAACTTTACTGGCCAAGAATTTCTCATGCTCTCTCTTAGCATTCCTAATATCCTTTTTAATTTTGCCTCTTAACTTTCTATATTCCTCTAAATATTCTATAGTATTTAGCTGTTGGTATATGACATAAACATCCCTTCTTTCTTAATCCTCCCCTGTAAGTCCCTAGACATCCAGGGGGCTCGAGAATTATTTTTCCCAGCCTTTTTCTTTAAGAGCACATGTTTGGCCTGAGCCTTCCGGATTTCCTCCTTGAATGCCTCCCACTATTCCGACACTGATTTACTCACAAATAGCTGTTTCCAGTCCACTATGGCCAAACCACTCCTTAACTTAGCAAAATTAGCTTTTCCCCAATTCGGAACTTTTATTCCAGGCCTATCCTTGTCCTTATCCATAACCAACTTGAATCTGACTGAATTATGGTCACTGACACCCAAGTGCTCTCCCACTAATACCCCTTCAACCTGCCCAGCTTCATTCCCCAAAACTAAATCCAAGACCGCCCCCTCTCGTATTGGGCTTGTTACATACTGACCAAAAAAGTTCTCTTGAATGCATTTCAAGAATTCCGCACCCTCTATACCCTTGACATTAAATTTGTCCCAATCAATATTTGGATAGTTAAAATCCCTTACTATTACTACCCTATTGGACTTGACAACAATTTGCCTACATATTTGCTCCTCTAGCTCCCTCCCAAACACACACCCAGCAGTGTGATCGCCCCATTTTAATTTTTTAATTCGACCCATATGGCCTCATTTGATCCGTCTTATATATCATCCCATCGAGGATGACTTGCTTTTTTTTTATTCGTAGCCAATCTTTCCAATTCTTTGTCAAATCACAAACGCCAGAGGTCACCTTGCACACATCAAGGACCACTCTGCGCCAATGCTCTTAGCCAAAAGGCCGAGAGCCACTGCACCGTTCTTGGAAGTACTGCAATACCAGGTTCGTGCCATGGAGGTGGATGGGTCAGGCCCCCCCCACACACCTCTGTGGAGGTGGATGGGTCAATCCACCACACCCACCTCCTATTTCCAAAAAGCATAGGAGAACCACCTTCCTGATCCAGGGAGAACCACTTTGGGGTCATGGTTACTCCCCTGTCAGGTCAGTTACGCATGATCTTAGCCAAAAGGCCGAGAATTGCTTCCACGTCAAAAAGTTCACAGGTGTTTCAATCAAGGACCTAATATTCCAGGTCCCAAATTAAATCTTGAAGTGTGGAAGGTGTCTGTGCGTGGATTTTTTTAACGTGTGGTGGCCGTTGCACACTAGCCACCAAACAGGCTTGACAGAACTCGGTCTTGGTCCAGTGGCAAGGGTGAACCAAGACGACTGGCTAGACAAGCCTCTCATCATCATAGGCAGTCCCTCGGAATCGAGGAAGACTTGCTTCCACTCTTAACATGAGTTCTTAAGTGGCTGTACAGTCCAATACGAGAACCACAGACTCTCTCACAGGTGGGACAGATAGTCGTTGAGGGAAGGGGTGGGTGGGACTGGTTTGCCGCACGCTCTTTCCGCTGCCTGCGCTTGATTTCTGCATACTCTGGGTGACAAGACTCGAGGTGCTCAGCGCCCTACTGGATGCACTTCCTCCACTTAGGGCGGTCTTTGGCCAGGGACTCCCAGATGTCAGTGGGGATGTTGCACTTTATCAGGGAGGCTCTGAGGGTGTCCTTGTAACATTTCTGCTGCCCACCTTCGGCTCGTTTGCCGTGAAGGACTTCCGAGTAGAGCGCTTGCTTTGGGAGTTTCGTGTCTGGCATGCGAACTATGTGGCCTGTCCAGCGGAGCTGATCAAGTGTGGTCAGTGTTTCAATGCTGGGGATGTTGGCCTGGTCGAGGACGCTAACGTTGGTGCATCTAACCTCCCAGGGGATTTGTAGGATCTTGCAGAGACATCGTTGGTGGTATTTCTCCAGCGACCTGAGGTGTCTGCTGCACATGGTCCATGTTTCTGAGCCATACAGGAGGGTGGGTATTGCTACAGCCCTGTCGACCATGAGCTGACAACTGCTGGACAGACCACTGCCTAATCCGATCCATCATTGACATCAGCATAGCTCCAAAGCAGAGGGGGCAGCAGAAGCAGCGCCGCAAAAAAGTCAATGCTGGGGCATTTAAGGACCCAGCTAAGACAGCCCTAGACAGTCAGCACCTCACAGCTAATCTGCTGTGCCTTGATCACCCCGAGATGCAGAATGCCCACAGCACTTGGTCTTCCCTCCAGACCTCCATAACCAGTGCCTGCAAGGAGACGCTTGGTCACTCGACCAGGAAACACCAGGGACTGGTTTGATGATAATGATCAGGAGTTTCAAGAGCTAATAGAGCGCAAGTGCAGGGCATTTCTGAGTCTTAAACAACAACCCAACTCGGCAGCAGCAAAGCAGCATTACAGACGGCTCAAGGCTGAGGTCCAACAAAAAAACCCGGGACCTAAAGAGCAGGTGGTGGATGGAGAAAGCACAGGAGATACAGCAGCTGGCCGACAGCCATGATGTGCGAGGATTCTTCATCGCAGTCAAGGCCACCTTCGGTCCAAACACCCAAGGCCCCACCCCCCTACTGGCCAAGAACGGGGAAACACTCATCAAGGACACCGAGGCAGTCAAGGCCCACTGGAAGGAGCACTTTGAAGATCTCTTCAATCGAGACTCTGCCTTTGACTCGAGTATTCTCGACTCCATTTCACAGCATGCTACCCGCCACCACCTCAGTGAGACTCCCAATACTGCACGAGGTAGAAAAAGCCATAAGACAGCTAAAAAAACAAGGCTACGGGAGTGGATGGAATCCCTGATGAGGCATTGAAGTATGGCAGAGAGGCACTGCTGACGTGAATACATGACCTCATCTCTCTCATCTGGAGGGAGGAGAATATGCCGGGAGATCTCAGAGATGCAGTGATCATGGCTATCTTGAAAAAGGGGTCAAGTCCGACTGCGGCAACTACAGAGGAATCTCCCTGTTAGCAGCCACTGGGAAAGTCGTCACTAGAGTCTTTCTCAAGCCTCTTCTCCCTGTCGCCGAGGAGCTCCTCCCGGAGTCACAGTGTGGATTTCATCCAGTACAGGGCACAACGGACGTGATTTTTGCAGCGCGGCAGCTGCAGAAAAAATGCAGGGAACAGCATCTCCTTCGACCTTACAAAAGGCCTCTGACACTGTCAACCGCGAGGGTCTTCGGAGCACCCTCCTCCGTTTCAGATGCCCCTAAAAGTACGTCACCCTCCTCTGCCTGCTCCACGACGACATGCAGGCCATGATCCTCACCAACGGATCCATCACAGACCCAATCCATGTCCAGACCGTGGTCAAGCAGGACTGCGTCATCACCCCAACCCTCTTCTCAATTTTCGCTGCCACGCTCCACCTCACGTTCAACAAGCTCCCCGCTGGAGTGGAACTAAACTACAGAACCACTGGGAACCTGTTCAACCTGCACCGTCTCCAGGCTAGACCCAAGACCACCCCAACCTCCGTCGTCGAGCTACAGTACGCGGACGATGCCTGCGTCTGCGCACACGCAGAGGCTGAACTCCAGGACATAGTCGGCATATTTACTGAGGCGTACGAAAGCATGGGCCTTAGGCTGAACATCAGTAAGACAAAGGTCCTTCAGCCTGTCCTCACCGCACAGCACTGCCCCCCAGTCATCAAGATCCACGGCGCGGCCCTGGAAAACGTGGACCACTTCCCTTATCTCGGGTGCCTCCTATCAACAAGAGCAGGCATTGATGACGAGATCCAACACCGCTTTCAGTGCGCCAGTGCAGCCTTCGGCCGCCTGAGGAAAAGAGTGTTTGAAGACCAGGCCCTCAAAACCGTCACCACCCCTTGACATTCAATGGGATTGCCATGACTGCATCCCCCACCATCAATATGGTGTATGAAATGATACAATGAACTCCATACTGTGAGCTAGTGACCAGGTGTCTTTAATGGCTTCCAGAAGTGAAGATACAAAGGTGAAGTTCAGGTTATTTCCCTATGACCCTCGGACCTCCGACGGTTGTGCCCTCTGTTGGTGGGCAGACCTTATGTACATACATTACATCATTCCCCCCCCGCCCCAGTTCTTGGCACAAATCCATATTACAAGTTCAGATGGTCTGGAGCCCTTCACTCCCTGGTTGACTGTCTCCGTACAATCCCAGTGCTTTCCAAGTCTCTCACGACTTGGAACTGGGCGTTGACCACAGTGGGTTCTTATGATGGCTAGACGTGAGTTGGTTGGTCGTCTAAGCTCGCGGTGTCTTCTTCCAACTGTTCCGGTTCATCAGAATCTTAGCTTGATTTGATCAATGTGTTTCCTGCACATCTGTCCATTATTGAGCTTAACCATATACACCCGGTTACCCTCCTTATCCGTAACTTTGCCCAGGAGCCACTTGGGCCCTTGACCATGGTTAAGTACATACACTGGGTCATTTACAGATATGTTACGTGACACTGTGGCACGGTCGTGATACCACTGCTGGCGTTGACGTTGGGTTTCGACGTGATTGTTAAGGTCAGGATGGACTTGAGCGAGCTGGTTTTGAGGCCTTTCCATCAATAGTTCTGCAGGCGGGACCCCGGTGAGCGTATGTGGCCTTGTCCTGTAACTGAGCAGTATGCGTGACAAGCGTGTCTGCAAGGAACTGTGAGTTACACGTTTCAGGCTCTGCTTGATAGTTTGAACTGCCTGCTCTGCTTGACCATTGGATGCGGGTTTGAACAGGGCTGACTTGTCGTGTTTTATGCCCTTGCGTTTCATGAACTCTTGAAACTCCAGGCTCGTGAAACACAGTCCGTTGTCGCTGACAATGATGTCTGGCAGACCATGTGTGGCAAACATGGCTCTCAGGTTCTCAATGGTGGCAGTGGAAGTGCTGGATGACATGATCACACATTGTATCCATTTGGAGTATGCATCCACCACCACAAAAAACATTTGTTTAATATGTTACTTCTGCCACAGCCAGCAGAAGTAAAATCTAATGTTATAGATTTGTATAGAGCTACCTTTAGCAGTTCATCCGCAAAGTCGATGTGGACTCCAGACGGTTTGGATGGCCATAACCACAGACTGAGCAGAGCTTCCTTTGGGGCATTGCTTAACTGCATGCAAGTGCTGCACTGATGCATGCATAAAAACATAGAACATAGGTGCAGGAGTAGGCCATTCGGCAGCAACACCTCCCTGCTCCTATATTCCAATCCCCTAGCTATGAAGGCCAACATACCATTTGCTGCCTTTACCGCATGCTGTACCTGCGTGCCCACTTTCAGTGACTGATGAACCATGACACCCAGGTCTCGTTGCACCTCCCCTTTTTTTAGTCTGCCGCCATTCAGATAATATTCTGCCTTCGTGTTTTTGCCCCCAAAATGGATAACCTCACATTTATCCACATTATACTGCATCTGTCATGTATTTTCCCACTCACCTAACCTGTCCAAGTCACCCTGCAGCCTCTTAGCGTCCTCCTCACAGCTCACACCACCACCCAGTTTAGTGTCATCCGTAAACTTGGAGATATTACACTCTATTCCTTCATCCAAATCGTTAATGTATATTGTAAAGAGCTGGGGTCCCAGCACTGAACCTGCGGCACCCCACTAGTAACTGCCTGCCATTCTGAAAAGGACCCGTTTATCCCGACTCTCTGCTTCCTGTCTGCCAACCAGTTCTCTATCCACGTCAGTACATTACCCCCAATACCATGCGCTTTGATTTTGTACAACAATCTCTTGTGCGGAAGCTTGTCAAAAGCCTTTTGAAAGTCCAAATACACCACATCCACTAGTTCTCCCTTGTCCACTCTACTAGTTACATCCTCAAAAAAAATTCCAGAAGATTCGTCAAGCATGATTTCCCTTTCATAAATCCATGCTGACTTGGTCCGCTCCTGTCACTGCTTTCCAAATGCGCTGCAATTTCATCCTTAATGATTGATTCCAACATTTTCCTCACTACTGATGTCAGGCTAACCAGTCTATAATTACCCGCTTTCTCTCTCCCTCCTTTTTTAAAAAGTGGCGTTACATTAGCTACCCTCCAGTCCATGGGAACTGATCCAGAGTCGATAGATTGTTGGAAAATGATCACCAATGCATCCACTATTTCTAGGGCCACTCCCTTAAGTACTCTGGGATGCAGACTATCAGGACCCGGGGATTTATCGGCCTTTAATCCCATCAATTTCCCGCCTAATAAGGATATCTTTCAGTTCCTCATTCTCACTAGACCCACTGTCCCCTCGTACATTCGGAAGGTTAAGTCCGAGTCAATGCCAGGCCACCAAACATGGGACCTGGCGACGGCCTTCATCATGACAATATCTGGATGCGTACTGTGTAACTCACATACAAATCTCGCCCTGCCTTTCTTGGGCATTACAACACGATTACCCCACAGTCAACAGTCGGACTGGATGGAAAGCTCATCTTTGCGATGGCTGTACGGTTTGGTTTCATCATTCATTTCCTTGGGGATGGTCGACCAGTCCCCGTTAAGAACACAGCGTTTTACAACCGATAAGATCGGATCCTGGTTAGTCCAGGTCTTAACTTGTTGAGCAGTGACGGGCGACCCCTCACTCGCAAAGGCATCCATGACCATGAGTAGCTCTGCGGGCATTGGCGTTTCCACCTCCGGTGTGGGCAACGGTAACCGGCTCAATGCATCAGCGCAGTTGTCGGTGCCTGGTCTATGGCGAATGACATAATCATAGGTAGATAATGTCAGCACCCACCTCTGGATGCGGGACGATGCGTTGGTATTGATATCTTTGTGTTCCGAGAACAACGATATAAGTGGCTTGTAATCGGTTTCCAGCTCGAAGCGAAGCCCAAACAGATACTGGTGCATTTTTTTTTACTCCATAAACACATGCTAAAGCCTCTTTCTCTACCATGCCATAGGCTCTTTCCGCCTTGGACAGGCTTCGAGACGCATATGCAACCAGTTGTAGTTTGCCTGACTCATTAGCTTGCTGGAGTACGCAGCCGGCCCCATAGGACGAAGTATCACCTGTCAAAACTAGACGCTTGCATGGGTCATACAATACCAGAAGCTTGTGGGAACACAACAGATTTCTAGCCTTTTCAAAGGCTCTGTCTTGCAGTTCACCCCACACTCAGTCACCTCCTTTCCTGAGCAGCTTGTGCAAAGGCTCTTAACGCTGTGCTCAATTTGGGTAAGAAGTTACCGAAGTAGTTGAAAGACCTAGGAACGAACGCAGCTCCGAGACATTCTGGGGCCTGGGTGCATTTTTGATGGTCTCTGTTTTCGTGTCTGTGGTCCTGATTCCGTCTGCAGAAATCTTTCGTCCAAGGAATTCGACCTCTGGTGATAATACGGATTCTTTTCCCTTCAATCTGCTTCAGCGAATACACTGACACACGAACACTTTTAGTCTTTGCAACGCAAGACCTTTATTAGAGATTCTCCGGCCGGGACCTGTTAAGATAAAGGGAACACCCTCGATTTGAGCCTGTCCACCTCTCTCTTGACAAGTCTCGTTACAGCGCAAAACCACAGCAGTTATACATTTTCAAAACGGAACACATTTGATTAGCACTTAGTTCATCCAATCACTTTCTGCTTCCCCCAGAATACATCCAATGGCAGGCCGACATGTCCCCCAGACAGGGTAGGCACTCGGCCTAGCTTGTTTACAGTTTCGGGGCTTCGTATTTCCTTATTTTATGGCTTGTTATAGCGTCTGACTCATACCTGACTTCGCTTTTCGCGTAACTCGTGTTTGACCACAACTCTGAGTAACCCCTTTTTGTGTCGACATTGCAAATATCGCAGCTTGACATTTTCTTTTAGCTATCTTCCCATGATCCTTTTCAACTGACACATTCACAACTCTTCTATTCACATTCACACTGGTGCCATGAAAACGCACTTCGAACGTTTCAGCCTGAGTCCCACTTTGTCCAGACGACGCAGAACCTCTTCCAGATCGTGCAGGTGCTCGGCTGTGTCACGACGTGTAACTAGGATGTCGTCTTGGAATACCATGGTCCTGGGGACGGATTTCAATAGGCTCTCCATGTTTCTCCGAAATATGGCTGCTGCCTAACGAATGCCAAAAGGGCACCTGTTGTAAATAAACAGTCCTTTGTGCGTGTTGATGCACGTAAGTTTCTTTGATGATTCAACCAGTTCCTGTGTCATGTAGGCCAATGTTAGATCTAATTTTGTGAACGATTTTCCCCCGGCTAGCGTTGCAAGCAGGTCATCAGCTTTCGGTAGCGGGAACTGATCTTGTTTCGAAACTCAGTTGATCATGACCTTGTAGTCTCCACAAATCCTGACCGTGCCGTCGCTCTTTAACACCAGAACAATGGGACTGGTCCATTCATTAAATTCGACCGATGAGATGACCCCCTCGTGTCCAATTCGAGCTCGCCCTTTTCTCTCATCATGTGCGGGACCGCCCTGGCTTTGTGATGGATGGAACTTGCGTCTGGGCCTAGGTGAATCTGCACCTTGGCTCCCTTGAAGCTGCCAATTCACGGTTCAAACAGTGAGGGAAATTTGCTCAGCACTTGAGCACACAAATCATCCTCCACTGATGACAAAGCTTTGATATCGTATCGTTTCTATTTAATTTTCTCAAGCCAGTTGTTGCTGATTGACGATGGGCCATTGCCTGGGATAATCCATAACGGTAGATCATGAACCGTTCCCTCGTACGACACTCTTACTGCTGCACTACCGATCACTGGTATGAGCTCTTTGGTACAGGTACGCCAATTCGCTTTTATTGGACTCAGCTTGGGTCTCTCTGCTTTGGTCTCCCACAGCTTTATGAAAGTCCTCTGGCTCATTATCGATTGACTCGCACCCGTGTCTAATTCCATGGATACCGACATGCCATTTAATCTTACCTCCATCATTAGCGGTTGGCTCTTTGTTAGGAACGCACGTACCCTGTACACTTCCTCCTCGGAACTCTCAAATGCCTCGGGCTGCATCGCCAGATCCACGCTGTGTTGATCATCATCCACATGGTGTGTTGCAACTCGCTTGCTCTGCTGTGGGCACGTCCGCTGAAGCTGCCCCGTCTTTACACACCCTCTGCATACATACTGCCTGAAGAGGCACTGATGGGATCATTGATTGTCCCTGCAACGCCAATACGTTGAGCTTGGATTTGTTCCCGATGGCGGGCTTTGAGCGGCTCCCGTTCTCGTATACGCAGACGAGTAGGCCCTGCCATGTGCAGCTCTGCCGGCCGTCGATACAATTTTGTACACTGTACTTGCCGTGGAGTTCCTGTTTTGTCGCGCTATCTGCTTCGTGCTTTTCTGCGTGGACATGCAAGCCTGGGCGATGGTGATGACCTTGCTGAGGTCTGGTGTCTCCGCAGCCAGCAGCTTACTTAAGATCGCCTCGTGATTGACCCCGATCATGAAAAAGTCACACAGCATGTCTTCCAACGCAGGCCCAAATTTGCAAGGCCCTGAAAAACGTCTCAGGTCGGCAACAAATGCCGCTACGTTCTGGACGAACGTGCATATAGAAGCGATATCTGGATGTGAGGATTCCTTCTGTGGGTTTACGGTGTTCCAGAACTAGAGCACACAGTTCTTTGTCTTCCTTTTTTGTAGGAAGAGTGGGTGAGAGCAGATTCTTGATGAGTGCATAGATAGTGGGGCCACAGACGGTGAGAAGAACTGCCCTGTGCTTCTCTGCATCCTTGTCTTTGTTTAGGTCGTTTGCCACGAAATCGCCCCAATCCTCTCCCTCGTTGAATCTCTTGAATTCCAAAAGTACTCGATCGAGCTGTGCTTGCCATACTTTTGCATGGGTTCATATTTGCCTCGTCGCCAGTTATGGTGTATGAAATGATGCAATGAACTCCGTACTGTGAGCCAGTGACCAGGTGTAACCTGGTCAGTCTTTAATGGCTTCCAGAAGTGAAGATACAAAGGTGAAGTTCAGATTATATACCGGGCCCAGCGCGAGTGTACCTATGACCCCAGGACCTCCGACGGTAGTGCTCTCTGGTGATGGGCAGACCTTATGTATATACATTACAATCAATATCCTGGGGGTCAGCCTGGACCAGTCACACACATACTGTGGCTACAAGAGCAGGTCAGAGGTTGGGTATTCTGTGACGAGTGTCTCACTCCCTGACTCCCAAAGTCTTTCCAGCATCTACAAGGCATAAGTCAGGAGTGTGATAGAATACTCTCCACTTGCCTGGATGAGTACAGCTCCAACAATCCTCAAGAAGCTCGACACCATCCTTGACAAAATATCCCGCTTGATTGGCACCCTATTCACCACCTTAAACATTAACTCCCTCCACCACCGGCACACCGTGGCTGCAGAGTGTACCATCTACAAGATGCACTGCAGCAACTCGCCAAGGCTTCTTCGACAGCATCTCCCAAACCCCTGACCCCTGCCCCCTGGAAGGACAAGGGCTGCAAGTGCATGGGAACACCAGCACCTCCCAAGTTCCCCTCCAAGTTGCACACCATCCTGACTTGGAAATATGTCACTGTTCATTCATTGTTGCTGGGTAAAAATCCTGGAACTCCCTCTCTAACAGTACTGTGGGTGTACCTTCATCACACAGACTGCAGCGGCTCAGTTCCACCTTATCGATTCGCTGGTCTTGCCAGCACCACCCACGTCCCAGGAACTAATTTAAAAAAAAATTATGGGCTGTTCATAAATGAGAATTCTGAAATGTCTACCAGACAGTGATGATTTAGATTTAGGCATATAGTAGATTTATAGCTCTCCAAGTGGAATGAAGGAAAAAGCACTTGCTGGAGTTGGACTACAGCATACTGTTGAGAAGATCCCAGATTTGATTTGATCTTGGCCCGTGCCCATCTCATTCGGGCAGCATTCGGGTCAGCATCACTGGCCCAAGGAGATCAGCCACATTCTTGTTTCTGATTGCTGTCTAAGCACCTGTGTTGAGAACTATATTGGGCTCAGCTGTGACAACTTTCATGGTCAAAAAAAAGCTGCTGATACTTGCTGTCTGGCCTCACACATGAGATAGCAGTTTGGATAGACTTAACAGTACCGAGAGGACTGGACCCCAGCAGCAGTTTGTCTTCAGGAGAGGCTGGGAAGAAAAGCATAAGAATTTAAGTTTAACAAAAATCAATGTTAATCTTATTTGATTTTGTAACTTACTCTAACATCTGGTGCATAAGTTGACTATGCATATTTCAATGTTCTGTTAATTACAAGGATACAACGTATAAACAGTTTATAAGATTTTTAATGATATATGTGTGACCTACGCTGACACTGGATTAATATTCTGCTACATTTACATGCTTTGCAAATTACTGTATGTGGAGCCTCCAATCACAGGATAGTTAAGCAATGCCTTCATAACTTCAGTAGAGAGTGTCACTCAACAAAAAATATGGTATGGTGTACATCAGAAGTGTGAAGGACAAATTGGCCTGCTAAACATATAGTACTAGACATTGTCATGAGCTCAAAGAGGATTTACACTTGAACATTCCCGGTAGCTGTCCTACGCTTCTCAATGTAAATGTCATTTTGGCAATAGTCTGCTGTACAGGTACTTCAGGGTTATTTCAGATACCAGCAGGGGATTTAGCTAGAATAGTGTGACCAGCTGTGTCACTTTGTGCGTCACTCGACCAAATAGTGATAGTTGATTTCCTGGATAAGTGAAGCAGCAAAACCAGGTCAGTCATGATTGCTACAGGACAGCTTGTCTTCCAACTGTCCTGTGTCCAAAGTTTGCAGGCATGATTTTTAGTTAATCTCTCCATAATGTAAATATGCAGGTAGTCTTTGATGCAATTTCCAAAATGATTCTTCTACCCTATTTTATGCCCAAGGGTACACTGCCCTGTTGCTGTTTGAAGTTTTAATGTTATGTTTTAACTTGCCAGTAGGGTTCTGGTAATAGCTAATTGGCTTTTATGAGCTAAATTAAACTGTGATGTAAAAAGATATTAAATTAATTAAGACCACAGAGTTTCTCAGTTAAGCTGCATTCTTCTGTGCTCAGCAGGATAATATACAAACCGAGTACACTTGTCATACCTGCAGACTTGTGATTTTTATTTTGCTACCATTGCAGTTAATATTAATTGCAGCTTATGTGGAGCTGTGGATATTTGTCTTCTGAGCAGCAATTCAGCATTTACATGCTTCTGGCTACACAAAGTGCTTTACATAACATAAGAAATAGGAACAGGAGTAGGCTATTTGGCCCATCGAGCCTGCTCCGCCATTCAATATCATGGCTGATCTGATCATGGACACAGCTCCACTTCCCTGCCCGCTCCCCATAATCCTTTACTCCCTTATCGCTCAAAAATCTGTGTATCTCCGCTTTAAATATATTCAATGACCCAGACCTCTGGGGCAAAGAATTTCATAGATTTACAAACCTCAGAGAAGAAATTTCTCCTCATCTCAGTTTTAAATGGGTGGCCCCTTATTCTAAGACTATGTCCCCTATTTTTAGTTTCCAGTATGAGTGGAAATATCTTCTCTGCAGCCACCTTGTCGAGCCCCCTCAATGGGGTCCAATTGGCGCAGCCCCGCGAGCCACGCCTGATTTCCACGCTCAAAACCACGCCTAAAACTTACCTCTGTATTCTCCCCGCTGCTGGAATGCTCCAGGCTCATGGTGCAGCGCAGCACAAGCTGTGGGGGGCGGAGCCAGGTCCCGGCATGTGCAGTAGCTCCAGGCACCTGAGGCTCTGTGGGAGGGGCCCGAAGCACGCCGTCCCTAGCTGTGGCCGAATGGGCTCACTGGGGCGGCGAAGATCGGGCTTGGGCCTCCCTCCCCTTGTGCTCCAGCTTCCCCCGCCCCCCCCCCCCTGCTCAGCTCCCGCTCCCTCCACGTCTTCGGCGGGGCCTGCCCGCCCGGCATCTTTCTGGGGGCGGGCCCCGCCCGAAGTCTTCGGCCCGGCTTCCTCTCGTCGGCCGGGCCCATTCAGCCCCCCCCCCTCCCTTTCCTCTCTCCTCTCTCCCCCCTCCCCCCCATCTCTCTTCCCCCCCCCTCCTTTCTCACCCCCCTCCTCTCCTCTCCCACCACCCCCCTCCTCTCCTCTCTTCTCCCCCTCCCTCTCCTCTCCCTCCCTCTCCTCTCCCCTCCCCCTCCCCCCTTCCTCCCCCCACCCCTCGGTCAGAAACATAGAGTGACATAGACAGACAGAGAGTGACACCGACAGACAGAGAGACACTGTCAGAGACAGAGAGAGAGAGAGAGACACACGGGAGGGTCCCAGCACGCTGTTGGAGGGCTCTCGGTGCTGCAGTCAGTGAGTGGAAACTTAATTATTTATTTATTTATTTTTAAAAAAATTATTTTTTATTTTTTTTATTGATTTATTTATCATTTATTATTGATGATGGCTCTTTTTTGTAAAAGTGATGTGTTTCATGTTTGTAAATTTCCCTCCCCCCCCCCCCCCGCCCCCCCATCTCTCTTCCTTACACCTGATTTCTAAGTGTAGGCAAGGTTTTTCTAATCTACACTTACTCCATTCTAAGTTAGTTTGGAGAGAGTTTTCGCTGCCTAAACTTGCAAAACAGGCGTAAGTGGCCGGACACGCCCCCTTTTGGAAAAAAAATCTGTTCTAAAATGAAACTGTTCTAACTCACTAGAACTGGAGCAAATTAAATGCTGAGAATTGCAATTTCTAAGATACTCCATTATAAACTAGTTGCTCCAAAAAAATAGGAGCAACTTGACCCCATTATCTTATGTTTCAATAAGATCGCCTCTCATTCTTGATTGATTAACAGTCAATCTGCAGAGAATCACTAAATTTAGTTGGAAGTTAGAACTGTGTATCTTGCAGTTCTACATATTTTGAGTCCAAATGCCTAAGTTACAAGATGAATTATAGAACAAAAAAGACAAATAAATGTAGTGTTAGTCTGTTGATCAGTAATTGTTTGAAATCGCATTTCAAGTAAATTATATAAATATTTCTGAAGTATGACTTCTTTTGAAAACAAATAACTATTCTATCTCAACATCTAAAGAGTAATCAATTTAAATGAGTAAAATGTAGTATTTTCACTGCCCGTAGTGCAGTGCTTTTTCTCATTCAATGATGACTAAAAACCATATGCTTAGCTAACCCTTTAATTGGTTTTTCTGTCCTACAATGATTGATTGCTTTATTGGCTGTGCATTAAAATGATGTATCACTTGATGAGTTTAGAATCTAGGATAGGCTCACACATGAAGGTGTTTAATGGTGTTTTTATTGTAGGTATGTTTCTATTGCAGAGTTATTGGACAGAAAGTTTCCAGTAAGCATTCGATTTTCATTTATCAAGATAATGATGAACGAAAATGCATGTAGATGTTTTTTGAGACAAGAATAATCACAAATTTTGCTTAACTTCAGACATAATTTTAAGTTTTCAATATAGTGTTTAAATATCATGCGGAATGTAAATTAGAATAATTTCATAAAAGCTCCCTTTACAATTTTGCATTTGGAAGAAATTGCAGTGTTGAAAATTTGAAGCTTGGCCCAGTTTCTAAAATTCAAAGACCACCTTAATGTATGAAATTTTCTTTGCATTCTGAAAGATGCTTCGGGCAACAATTCAGGAAAAAATGAGGAACAGAGCAGAAATAAATTGGCTGTACACCTTATCCCTGTGGAGTTTAACAAATGACTGCACTGGCAAGGACGATACAGTTTGGAAGGTCAGTTGGTGCCTATCAGTAATTAGCACAAGGACAGATTTGAAGGTAGGGAAAAGTGAAACATTTGACTTAGGCAATTTATCATTCTTCAGAGCTACATTTTAGCAATTGAATATCGTGATTCAAAGAAAGAGATTTATTTTTTATACTTTGCTCTCCTAATATCCTAAGCCATATAGACCAGGAGGTCCCGGGTTTGATTTCAGTTAGTGCAGCCGCAGTGGGGACATGCCCATTACGATGGTACAGTTGACCCTAACATTCCTCGATTTGGGGAGGGAAAATATTAGCCACGCTTCCTGCTCTTGATTGCTTACCAGTGACGTCTGCTGGAAAGTGCTTGTGTGTAGATTTTGGATGAGGACAGGATTTGTGATGTATCCGTGGTGTAATAGCCTACTGACATTCAAGCAGGCATAGAATAGACACAGGGTAGGTTTTGTACTTCGACAATTCGAGACCAATGACCTTTGGGTAGGCCTAATTAGAATAAATTTTGGTAGGCTCCTGATGAGATTCCTGCTTGCACCAGGGGCACTACCTTGGGGAGGGGAGGGTTGGACAGGAAAATTGCTGCTCCAGGTTTTAGAAGCTTGCAGCTGCTGTTGAGCAGATCCATTCATTTGTAAAAGGTTTCAGCTTTGATTTACAATCTATTGCATTTCTTTAGCGGGGGTGGGGGCCTTTTTAAAAAAAAAAAAAATTTAAGTCCCTGCTTGGAAGCCATAGCAATATTCGATATCCTGAACATGTTGCCGTTCATTTCGACTAATGGTAATAACAGGAAAATGCTATTAAGATACAATTTCATACAGCTGCCCATATGGACAGCGCAGCCTTCGGTTGCCTGAGGAAGAGAGTGTTCGAAGATCAGGCCCTCAAAACTGGCACCAAGTTTTATGGACTACAGGGCTGTAGTGATACCCGCCCTCCTGTATGGCTCAGAAACGTGGACCATATACAGTAGACACCTCAAATAGCTGGCGAAATGCCACCAATGATGTCTCCGCAAAATCCTGCAAATCCCCTGGGAGGATAGACGCATCAACGTCAGTGTTCTCGATCAGGCCAGCATCGAAGCACTGACCACGCTCGACCAGCTCCGTTGGGCGGGCCACATTGTCTGCATGCCCGGCACAAGACTCCCAAAGCAAGCGCTCCACTCTGAACTCCTGCACGGTAGGCGATACCCAGATGGGCAGAGGAAATGTTTGAAGGACATCCTCAAAGTCTCCTTGACATCCCCACCGATACCTGGGAGTCCCTGGCCAAAGACTGCCCTAAGTGGAGGAAGAGCATCCGGGAGGACGCTGCTCACCTCGAGTCTCATCGCCGAGAGTACGCAGAAAGCAAGCGCAGGTAGCGGAAGGAGTGTGCAGCAAACCAGACTCCCCACCCACCTTTTCCTTCAACAACTGTCTGTCCCACCTGTGACAGAGACTGTAATTCCCATATTGGACTGCAGAGTCACCTGACAATTTACTTTTGGAATGGAAACAAGTCTTTCTCGATTTCGAGGGACTGCCTATGATGATGATTCAGAGGACATGGTTACGTCCAGCAGAAAGTCCTGGAAGTAACAATGATTGGTAGGAGTCTGCTCCAATCTACCCCAGGTCTGTTCAGTGTTGAATGTGTTATGTATGCTAACCTCACCAATGAGTAAGACTTGCCACCAGGGGGCACACCTGTGGGAGACCTAATGGTCACCTGTGCACCCCGGGCAAGCAGGTATAAAAGGCAATCCATCATGCTGCTTCCTCACTTTGGAGTTACATTAAAGTGACCAAGGTCACAATGGTTTGAGCTTACAACACAGTCTTGTGGAGTTATTCTGAACTTAACAACTGGCGACAAGTTACAGATCTCGAACTTTCACGCGGTAATGGCTGCCGTTGGTGGTATTGAGAGATTTGTTGAGGGTGATGATTGGGAAGCCTTCGTTGAGGGTCTTGACCAGTACTTCGTGGCCAATGAGCTGGACAGGGCGATTCTCCTCATCGTATGTGGGTCTTTGCTATATGACTCCGTCAAAAATCTGCTGGCACCGGTCAAACCAACGGACAATACTTGCACAGAGCTGTGCACGCTGGTTCGGGAACACCTCAAGCTGAAGGAGAGTATCCTAATGGCCAGGTATCGCTTTTACACGCACCATCGCTCCGAGGGCCAGAATGTGGCGAGCTTTGTCGCCGACCAAAGACGCCTTGCGGGACAGTGCAAATTTGCTGGATCTTTGGGTGAAATGTTGTGGGACTTTTTCATGCTTGGAATCGGCCACGCGGTCATTCTTCACAAACTGCTGTCTGCCGAATCCCGAGGTCTGAGCAAGGCCATCACGATAGCCCAGGTTTTCATATCCACGAGCAACAACACAAAACAGCTATCTTCACAGAATCGAAGTTCACCGGCAAGTACTATGCATAAAATAATGCTTTCAGCAGGCAGAACTGTACATGGCAGGGCCTACACGACTGCAGAGGCCAGGCCTAGGGTGACTCAGAGGCCGCTGTGGGGTGTGAATGCGTATCCATTAACACCATGTTGGTGCTGCGGGGGCAGTCATAGAGCCCATCTATGTCGATTCAAGCACTATGTGTGCAAGGGCTGTGGAACAATGGGGCACCTCCAGCGAATATGCAAACGACCTGTGACTCACCACATGGCAGAGTCAGCAGAGGACAACCGATCCAGCGCGGAACACGCTGAACGAACAGGAGAAGCTACTCAACCGGAGGATGAAGAGGAAGTGTATGGGGTGTACACCTTCACCATCAAAAGCCCTCCGATAATGTTAAAAGTTAAACTTAACGCCATTCCAGTCTCCATGGAATTGGACACGGGGGGAAAGTCAGTCAATTATGAGCCAGAAGGCTTTTGAGAAACTGGGGCAACAAGGCTCGGAGGCCAAAACTGAGCCCGATTCACACAACGCTGCGCACTTACACCAAAGAGCTCATACCTGTTATCAGCAGTGCAGCAGTGAAAGAACCGTACGACGGAATGGTGCATGATTTACTACTATGGATTGTACCAGGCGATGGCCCAATGCTGTTCGGCAGAAGCTGGCTTGGAAAGATACGATGGAACTGGAACGACATCAAAGCACTGTCTTCGGTGGAAGACGCCTCGTGCGCCCAGGTGCTAAACAAATTCCTGCCGTTATTTGAGCCAGGCATCGGCAACTTCACAGGCGCCAAGGTGCAGATCCATCTTGTTCCTGGGACACGGCCCGTTCATCACAAGGCCCGAGCAGTCCCATATATGATGCGAGAGAAAATCGAGATCGAGCTGGACAGACTTCAACGCGAAGGAATCCTATCGCCAGTCGAGTTCAACAAGTGGGCCAGTCCAATCGTGCCGGTGCTAAAGAGCGATGGGACGGTCAGAATCTGCGGGGACTACAAGGTAATGATCAACCGAGTCTCGTTACAGGACCGGTACCCACTACCTAAAGCGGAGGACCTATTCGCAACAGGGGGAAAGTCGTTCACCAAGCTGGATCTAACCTCTGCTTACATGACACACGAGCTGGCTGAACCGTCAAAGAAATTGACATGCATCAACACGCACAAAGGACTGTTCGTGTACCACAGATGCCCCTTTGGGATTCGCTCAGCTGCGGCCATCTTCCAGAGGAACATGGAGAGTCTGCTGAAATATGTTCCACGCACCGTGGTGTTCCAAGACAATAACTTGATCACAGGCCGCAACACCACTGAACACTTGCACAACCTGGAAGAGGTTCTAAAGCAACTGGACAGGGTGGGACTCAGGCTGAAACGCTCCAAGTGCTTTTTCCTGGCGTCAGAATTCGAATTTCTGGGGAGAAAGATAGCATCAGATCCACGCACTCCAAAACGGAGGCCATCAAAGAATGCACCCAGACCACAGAATGTGACTGAGCTGCGTTCATTCCTGGGACGACTCCAACAATTTTGGTAACTTTCTACCGGGGTTGAGCACTTTGCTGGAACCCTTGCATTTATTGCTACGTAAAGATAACGACTGGGTTTGGGGTAAATCTCAAGAGACAACCTTTAATAAAGCCAGAAACCTGCTATGCTCTAACAAGTTACTTGTATTGTATGACCCATGTAATTGTTTAATACTAGCTTGTGATGCGTTGTCGTACGGGATCGGTTGTGTGTTATAGCAAGCAAATGTGTCAGGCAAACTGCAACCGGTTGCATATGCGTTCAGAAGTTTATCCAAGGCTGAAAGAGCTGACAGTATGGTTGAGAAAGAAGCATTAGCATGTGTATACGGGGTTAAGAAAATGCACCAAATACCTATTTGGTCTCCAGTTCGAGCTGGAAACTGACCACAAACCGCTTACTTCACGACTCTCAGAAAGCAAAGGTATCAACACCAATGCTTCGTCCTGCATCCAAAGATGGACACTAGCATTGTCTGCGTATGGCTATGTAATCCGCCACAGACCAGGCACTGAGAACTGCGCTGACACCCTCAGTCGGCTACCATTGCCCACCACCGGAGTGGAAATGGCGCAATCTGCCGACTTGCTTCTAGTAATGGATGCTTTTGAGAGCGAGGAGTCACCCCTCACCGCTCGCCAGATCAGGACCTGGACTAGCCAAGACTCTGTGCTATCATTAGTAAAAAAGCTGCATCCTTAATGGGAGCTGGTCGCTGGTTCCCGGGGAAATGCAAGATGAAATTAAGCCGTTCTATCAACATATGGATGAATTGTCCATCCAGTCGGATTGTCTCCTAGTGGGTAATCGCATGGTTTTGCCAAAAAATGGTAGGGAAACATTTATACGCGACCTACACCGTACCCACCCAGGCACAGTCATGATGAAGGCTATTGTCAAGTCGCACGTTTGGTGGCCCGTCATTGACTCCGAATTGGAGTCATGTGTACACCAATGCAACACTTGCTCACAGTTGAGCAATGCACCCAGGGAGTCCCCACTGAGCCTGTGATCATGGCCCTCCAAATCGTGGTCCAGGGTCCATGTAGATTTTGCTGGCCCTTTTCTCGGAAAGATGTTTCTAGTAGCAGTGGACGCTTACTCTAAATGGATTGAATGTATAATAATGTCATCATGTACGTCCACTGCCACCATTGAAAGCCTCCGGGCCATGTTCGCCACCCATGGTTTGCCCGACGTCCTTTTTAGTGACAATGGACCATGTTTCTTCAGCTTGGAATTCAATGAGTTCATGACCCGCAATAGCATTAAGCATGTCAGGTCTGCCCCATTTAAGCCTGCATCCAATGGTCAAGCAAAACGGGCAGTCCAAACCATCAAGCAGAGCTTGAAATGCATAACAGACGGCTCCTTGCAGACCCGGTTATCTCGGGTCCTGCTCAGCTACCGGACGCGCCCCGACTCGCTCACCGGGGTTCCCCCTGCAGAATTGTTAATGAAGAGAGCACTCAAAACCAGGCTCTCCTTAATCCACCCGGATCTCAATGCTCAAGTAGAAACCCGGCAGCACCGGCATAACGCGTACCACGATCGCACAGCTGTATCATGTGACATTGAGGTTAATGATCCTCTGTTTGTTCTCAATTATGGTCATGGTCCCAAATGGATTGCTGGCACTGTTTTAGCCAAGGAGGAGACTAGAGTGTTTGTTAAACTGTTGAATGGACAGATGCGCAGAAAGCACTTGGATCAGACCAAACTGCGATTCACTGACAACCAAGAATAGTTTGAAGATGACCTTACCATCTATGACCCACCAACACACACCCAACCAGCAATCGACCTCGCTGTCAACCACGAGGATGAACCCACCATGCCCGACAGTCCGATTGACCAGTCGCACTGCCATGCAGAGACGATCCGACCAACTCACCCATGCCAGGACTTCATCTCAGGCGATCGACCAGGGAACGCAGAGTGCCAGATCGCCTCAACCTGTAAATAACTCGTACCTAAGACTTTGGAGGGGGGGAGTGATGTTATGTATGCTAACCTCACCAATGAGTAAGACTTGCCACCAGGGGGGCACACCTGTGGGAGACCTAAGGGTCACTTGTGCACCCTGGGCAAGCAGGTATAAAAGACAATCCACCATGCTGCTTCCTCACTTGGGAGTTACAGTAAAGAGACCAAGGTCACAATGGTTTGAGCTTACAACACAGTCTTGTGGAGTTATTCTGAACTTAACAATGGAAAGCCTGCAGAAAGAAGAAACTTGTCTCGGCTGCAGGCACCTGTGGACTGTCCTTCATCAGGAGTCAGCATCTTCAGGAGAAAATCAACAACAAAAATGGAAAAGGTGATAGTCAGTTATATTTTGAACTGAACATAAATTATAATGACAATATTGAAACTTTAAGTATTTTTGTAAAAGCTGAGTTTCTGATTTTGCACAGGAGTGTACTTGATTTATTTATAGTGATATTTAAAATAGATACCTTCCAGTAATTCATTCCCCATCCCAATAGTAAAACAAATGGCCAGGGAAATGTTCATTTGTGGCTTCTAAAGACACTAGACTTTCCTAGCTAGTTTTTACTGCATGCACAGCTAATATGAACCATTGTATTTAATATTTTACATCAATTGTTAACTAATGAATAAAGCATCACAAATCATGAACCTTTAGTTGTGGTGAGTAAAAATGCTGACATAAATGAGTGTTTCTGGGGCTGAAGAAAGCTTGAGCCGCTTGATACTGCATAATACTGCATTTCCAATCGACTGCTTAATTTTACATAATCTTCTGTTGGACCTGTATCTTCATTGCTATTAAATTCATTAATTTGGCCATTGTTGCACCTCACTGTGGAAAAATTAGCTGTAATGTTTCTACATAAGAGTAACTGCATTTCAAAAGTAATCCATTGTTTTATTGCATTGCTTAACAACAGCAGCAACATAGAAAAAGCATCCTGAGGCATTTCACAGAAGTGTTACGGCGATTGAAGTGAATGGTCTTTGATGGAGAGCATATGGGATTTGAAGCTTAGCTAGACGTCAAATATGGTACCGATTTTGCGAACTGACTACAACAACAACAACTTGTATTTGTATAGCACCTTTACTGTAATGAAACCTCCCAAGGCGCTTCACAGGAGTATTGAAACAATAAATTTGACGCCGAGCTATAAAAGGAAAAATTAGGGCAGGTGCTTGGTCAAAGAGGTAGGTTTCAAGGAGCATCTTAAAGGAGGAAAGAGAGGTAGAGAGGCGGAGAGGTTTAGGCAGGGAATTCCAGAGCTTGGGGCCAAGGTAACAGAAGGCATGGCCACCAAATGGTTGAGTGATTATAATCAGGGAGGCTCAAGAGGGCAGAATTAGAGAAGCATAGACATCTCGGGAGAGGGTGGGAGTGGTGGCTAGAGGAGATTACAGTGGATGGGAAAGAGGAATGGAATCAGTGGCAAGGTTATGGGATTTGTGGCAGAGGCTGAAGTCACTCGCTTTGGTCTTCCAAATCTTTATTTGGCATCCTGTCTCTTTCAATATCGACTTGCTGCCCAATTTATTTCCATTTTTCACCCACACTCAATTAGTGCTATACATCACTTCACTCCCAAATGATCTGTAGTCACAGAAAACAGCTAAATATGGAATAAAAACAGAAAATGCTGGAAACACTCAGGTCAGGCAACATCTGTGGAGAGAAAAACAATTAACATTTTTCAGGTCGATGACCCTTCAGAGCTCTATTCCAGTACTTAACATAAATCGCTACTGTTAAGTCTTGAATAAAAAATCTGACCAGATACTGTAAGCTCAAAGTAACGTGTGACCGTCATCCTTTATTACAGGTCTCCAAAGTGCCTCTCCAGCCCGTGAGGCCTGCTTATGTACAGGTGCTCCAGGGGATGAGCCCTCTGGTGGTTAAACATGGTATTTACAGGTTTACATATATAACAGCTACCACCTTAAATTTCTAATGCCTCCACTGTCTCTGATTTCTCACGCAGCTTGACCAATATCCAGTCCTGGATGAACAGAAATTTCCACCAATTAAATATTCGGAAGACTGAAGGCATTGTCTTCAGCCTCCATCAACTCTGTTCCCTAGCCACTGTCTGAGGCTAAACCTGACTGTTCGCAACTGTGACGCTCTATTCGACCACGAGCTGAGCTTTCGAACCCCATATCCTCACCATCACCAAGACTGCCTACTTCCACCACTGTAAATCGCCCATCCCTGCCCCAGGGAGCAGCGCAAGCAGATAAGAGAGGGTGATAACATTTGATGTCACAGGAAGGCAGGGAAGTGATTGGTTGGTGAGTTTTTCTCCCTCTTTTCTTGCTTCAAATTAAGGGCCTTAGATTAGGGGCCAGGATTAATAATTAAAAACTAAATCTAATTAATTAAATATGTTAGAAATAGCAGGACAGGTGATGTGTTTCTGCTGTTGCATGTGGGAGCAGGTTGACCCATTGCGACCACATCTGCAGCAAGTGTCTGCAGCACAAGGAACTTCGGCTCAGTGTTGATCAGCTGGAATTCGAGCTGCAGACACTACGACACATCAGAGAGGGGGAGAGTTACCTGGACGCCGTGATCTAGGAGCTAGTCACACCAATTAGCGTAATTAATTCAGATTTGATCCGTGTTCAGAGATAGGAGGGTGTGACTACAAGTGAGGAAGGTATGGGGTCACAGGATGTAGTGATGAGGGAGCCTCGGCCCTTACTCTTGTCCAACAGATTTGAGGCACTTACTCTCTGTGTGGACGAGAGCAGGGACTGCAGGGAGGATGAGCAAACTGACCACAGCACCGTGGTACAGGGGGCCATTCAAGTGGGGGGGGGGGTAAAAAGAAACATTGTAGTGGTAGGGGACAGTATCATTTGGGGGATAGATATGGTTCTCTGCAGCTGAGGGTGTGAATCCCGAAGGCTGTGTTGTCTGCCCGGTACCAAGGACATCTCCTCTGAGCTGGAGAGGAACTTGGAATGGGAGGGGAAAGATCCAGTTGTCGTGGTCCATGTGGGTACCAATGACATAGGTAGGACAAAGAAAGAGGTTCTGCTGAGGGAGTATGAGCAGCTAGGGGCCAAATTAAAAAGCAGAACCACAAAGGTAATAATCTCTGGATTACTACCTGAGCCACAAGCAAATTTGCATAGGGTAAATAAGATCAGAGAGTTAAACACATGGCTCAAAGACTGGTGTGGGAGAAATGGGTTTTGGTTCGTGGGACGCTGACACCAGTACTGGGGTAAGAGGGAGCTGCTCCATATGGATAGGCTCCACTTCAACCGTGCTGGGACGAGGGACCTGGCAATTCGAATAACTCGGGCTGTAGAGAGGGCTTTAAACTAATTTAGTGGGGTGGGGGAGGATTCAGGTGAGCGAAAATGTTTAAAGTCTAAGAATAAGGAGAAGGTAGTAGAGCAGGGTAGCACTGGGGGAAATGAAAACCAGAGTGTGCCAGGAAGGGACAGAATGTATAAACCTAAAGGTGAATCAGAAAGTGGGGTCAAAATAGGAAAAAAATGGTTAAAAAAAACAAATTTTAAAAGCTCTTTATCTGAATGCATGTAGTATTCGTAACAAATTAGATGAGTTGACGGCACAACTAGATACAAATGGGTATGATCTGATAGCCATTACAGAGACATGGTTGCAAGGTGACCAAGACTGGGAACTAAATATTCAGGGGTATTTGACAATTTGGCAGAATAGACAGAAAGGAAAAGAAGGTGGGGTAGCACTGTTAATAAAGGATGAGATCAGTGCGTTAGTGAGAAATGATAATTGGCTCAGAAGATCAAGATGTTGAATCAGTTTGGATGGAGATAAGGAGTAATTACGGGAAAATGTCATTGGTGGGCGTAGTCTATAGGCCCCCGAACAGTAGCTGCTCTGTTGGGCAGAGTATAAATCAAGAAATAAATAATGGAGGCCTGTAATAAAGGAACGGCAATAATCATGGGCGATTTTAACCTTCACATTGATTGGGCAAAGCAAATTGGCCGGGGTAGCCTCGAGGAAGAGTGTATCCGGGATAGTTTCCTTGAACAGTACCAACCAGGGAGCAGGCAGGCTATCTTAGATCTGATTACTGTGTAATGAGACAGGATTAGTAAATAATCTTGTCGTAAAGGATCCTCCAGGAATGAGTGATCATAACATGGTTGAATTTCAAATTCAGTTGGAGGGTGAGAAAGTTCATTCTCAAACCAGTGTCCGAAGCTTAAATAAAGGAGACTGCAGGTATGAGGGCAGAGTTGGCTAAAGTAGAAGAAAGAATGGGACGGTTGATGAGCAGTGGCAGACATTTAAGAAGATATTTCATAACTCGCAATAAAAATATATCCCAATGAGAAGGAAAGACGAAGAGAAGGGATAACCATCCGTGGCTAACTAAGGAAATAAGGGATGGTATCAAATTGAAAACAAAGGCATACAATGTGGCCAAGACTAGTGGGAGGCCAGAGGATTGGGAAACTTTCAAAAGCTAGCAAAGAATGACTGAAAAAGTGATAGAGGGGGAAGATAGATTATGAAAGTAAACTCGTATGAAATATAAAAACAGATCCTAAGAGTTTCTACAGGTAAATATTGGACCCCGAGAGGATGAGACTGGGGAATTAATAATGGAGAACAAGAAAATGGCAGAGACGTTGAACAAATATTTTGTATCGGTCTTCACGGTAGAAGACACTAAAAACATCCCAATAGTGGATAATCAAGGGGCAATAGGGAATGAGGAACTTAATTCAATCACTATCACTAATGAAGTAGTATTCGGTAAAATAATGGGACTAAAGGCGGACAAGTCTCCTGGACCTGATGGCTTCCATCCAAGGGTCTTAAAAGAGGTGGCTGCAGAGATAGTGGATGCATTAGTTGTAATCTATCAAAATTCCCTGGATTCTGGGGCGATCTGAGCGGATTGGAAAACCGCAAATGTAACGCCCCTATTGAAAAGAGGAGGCAGACAAAAAGCAGGGAACTATAGACCAATTAGTCTACCATCTGTCGTTGGGAAAATGCTGGAGTCCATTATTAATGAAGCAGTAGTGGGACATTTGGAAAAGCATAATTCAATCAGAGCAGAGTCAGCATGGTTTTATGAAAGTGAAATCATATTTGACAAATTTGCTGGAGTTCTTTGAGGATGTAAAGAGCAGGGTGGATAAGGGGGAACCAGTGGATTTGGTGTATTTGGATTTCCAGAAGGCACTCGATAAGGTGCCACATAAAAGATTACTGCACAAGATAAAAGTTCACGGGGTTGGGGGTAATACATTAGCATGGATAGTGGATTGGCTAACTATAACATAAAACAGAGAGTTGGGATAAATGGGTCATCTTCCGGTTGGCAAACAGTGACTAGTGGGGTGCTGCAGGGATCGGTGCTGGGTCCTCAACTATTTACAATCTAAATGACTTGGATGAAGGGACCAAGTGTAATGTAGCCAAGTTTGCTGATGACACAAAGTTGGGTGGGAAAGCAAATTGTGAGGACACAAGAAATCTGCAAAGGGATATAGACAGGCTAAGTGAGTGGGCAAACATTTGGCAGATGGAGTAGAATGTGGGAAAATTGTGAGGTTATCCATTTTGGCAGAAAAAAAATAGAAAAGCAAATAATTTAAATGGAGAAAAATTGCAAAGTGCTGCAGTACAGAGAGACCTGAGCGTCCTTGTGCATGAAACACAAAAAGTTAATATGCAGATACAGCAAGTAATCAGGAAGGCAAATGGAATGTTGGCCTTTATTGCAAGGGGGATAGAGTATAAAAACAAAGACGTCCTGCTACAACTGTACAGGGTATTAGCGAGGCCACACCAAGAGTACTGCGTACAGTTATGGTCTCTGTATTTAAGGAAGGATATATTTGCTTTGGACAGTTCAGAGAAGGTTTACTAGGTTGATTCCGGAGATGAGCGAGTTGACTTATGAAGATAGGTTGAGTAGGTTGGCCCTATACACATTGGAGTTCAGAAGAATGAGAGGTGATCTTATGGAAACATATAAGATGATGAAGGGGCTCAACAAGCTGGATACAGAGAGGATATTTCCATTCATAGGGGAAATTAAAACTAGGGCACATAGTCTCAGAATAAGAGCCCGCCCATTTAAAACTGAGATGAGGAGGAATTTCTTTTGAGGGTTGGAAATCTGTGGACATCTCTGCCCCAGAGAGCTGTGGAGGCTGGGTCATTGAATATATTTAAGGCGGAGATGGACAGATTTTTGAGCGATAAGGTTATGAGGAGCGGACAGGGAAGTTGAGCTGAGTGCATGATCAGATCAGCCATGATCTTATTAAATGGCGGAGCAGGCTCGAGAGGCTTGGTGGCCTACTCCTGTTCCTATTTCTTATGTTCTTGTGTGTCATCAGCTGCCGAGGCCCTAAGCGCTAGAATTCCCCCTCTAAACCTCTCCACCTCTCCACTTATCTCTCCTTCCTTAAGACATTCCTTAAAACCTACCTTTCACCTGTCTTAACATCTTGCATGACTCGATGTCAAATTTTGTCTGAAAGCCCTTTGATGTTTTATTACATTAAAGTCACTATATAAATGCAAGTTGTTCATCCAAACCTTAATTACAGTTATTATGATCTGATCCAACTGAATGAAGTTTGGACTTGACAATTTCATCATATACTCTGCACAATCTACATAAAACCTTGAGTGCCTTAAGCTGAAAAAAGGAGCACGTGCTTTAAATTTATTTAAACTGAGCAGGAACATTTCTATGTATTAAATAATCTGAAGTGCAATGAGTTTGGGATTTTCTATCAACATAGACAGCGACTGTCCCTATCGAAGTAAAGCTCCAGTCTGTTGACAGCCATGAAATTATTTCTGTTGTATTTTTTTCCGCACAATGCATTCTTTATACTAGGATTTGAATTACATGCAAGTATGTACGACACAATAATGATGCCACCATATAAAAAACTTAGTTGACCTGGTTTAGGACTCTCATCATTTATCTTAAGAACAATCTGATTGAGTTGTGCTACAAATTATAGCACATAGATCTGTATAAACTGACGTGCTTTGTAAATGCCATCTGACCACTGATTTGTCTCGGAAGGATTATCAACTGAAAGATAATGATGAGGTTTAATCCAGATCCCAAAGAACAGCAGCTGTGGCCGTAAAGCAAGTTCACCGGGTAGCTTAGTACCTACAAGCTGAATTTCAACCTACATTGCATTCTTTCCTTTGTCTTTAACGTTCATATAATGTATCATCGCAGAACTTCATATCAAACCAGAATATAAACCACCATTAATAACATTATGCTTAAATATATTTTATATCTTACTATATTTTTGGCAGTCTCATGCAGCAAATTAATAACATCCTGAGAGGATTACACATTAAGGGTTGGTTTCTGAGGAATGAAATTGGAAGTTGATTAATGCTGTTGGTATCTTTGTTAATTTATATTATATAATATCTCAGATTTTTGGGGGGTGAAGGGGGAGAAGTGCCTGAAAAACGTGCATCTTTAAAACCAATAATGAGTGCAAGCAATAAACTTTAAAGCTGGGCAGTAGGTTGTAACTGAGAACAAAGCAGCTTAATTGAAGAAATCAGTTTATAGTCTCATCCTTCAGTTGGTTTCTCGGATTTCAACCCACTATACTCTTTCATGTATTCTTTCGCAGCACCAAAAAAGCACATCAACACAATCATCCAGTTTAGCTAAAATTCTTTTAGCTATAACGACAGTTGGTGTGTTTTTCCAGTTTTCCAAGGTCAGTTGATTGTAGACTTGAGCAGATCTCCAGAGCAAGTTAGTGGTGGGAGAGGAAAAATGCGTGCAAGTCAAATTTAAAGGGACGGGTGTCACAATAAAGGTAAACATTCCTAAAGCCTTTCAAGACCCTTAGAGGTATCTTCATCATCATCATCAGCGGTCCCTCGAAACGAGGATGACTTGCTTCCACGCAAAAATCGGATGAGTTCGCAGGTGTTTCAATGAAGGACCCGAACTACATCCTGAAGGGTGGAAGATGCCTTGGCGTGGATTTTTTTAACGTGGTGGCCGTTGCACACCAGTTACCACACGGGCTTGATGGAGCTAGGTCTTGGTCCAGGGGCAAGGATTACCCAAAATGACCGCAGACCAGCTCTGCTGCATGGACCTAGTGCACACACATACTGCAGTGTGAGCTGGCCCGTGCTGCCCCTGGGCCCTCGCTTCTTCTGGGCCCCGAACTCACGCCGCTCACGTCCCTCTACAGTCTCTCGCCGCTCCTTCGCCCCGACCTCGCCACTCCTGCTGCACCTGCCCATGCTCCAATCACTGACCTGGATCTTGATCCGTTGCCCTCCTGCACCAGCTCGTGCTGCTCCCTCGAGTAGTATGCCTCCACAGTGCTCATGGCTGCCGCTCGCTGCTCCTTTTATGGCCCGGACTTGCCGCTAATGGTCTCTCGCAGGTCGGGGCCTCCACCCTGCCCATGGCCGCTGCTCCTTTTATGGCTAATATATTAGCAGCCTTTGCCAAGGTTGCAGGGGCAGGGGACTGTGAAAAGGCAGGCAACAATTAAGGCAAAGAAAAGCCACAATCTGGGCCAGAGTCTCTATGCAGGTGGCAAAGCAACCCAGTATTCATTTCCTGTTTGGCTGCTAAAGTGGAGGTGGTGTTGCATGGAGTGGTTGAGAGGAGGAATGTCTAATGTGCCATTCATCTTGATTATATATCTTGATAAACATCCCCATTGACACCTGGGAGTCTTTGGCCAAAGACCACCCTAAGTGGAGAAAGTGCATCCGGGAGGGTGCTGAGCACCACGAGTCTCAACGCCGAGAACGTGCAGAAATCAAGCGCAGGCAGCGGAAAGAGCATGCGGCAGACCAGTCCCACCCACCCCTTCCCTCAACGACTATCTGTCCCACCTGTGACAGAGTCTGTGGCTCTTGGATTGGATCGGCGGCAGTCGGAGAGGCGGAGCAGCAGCGTTGGTGAGGCCTATAAAGGCCCAGCGGGAGTCCGGGGATCGGCAGCAGTCGGAGGGGCGGAGTAGCAGCGTTGGTGAGGCATATAAAGGCCCAGTGGGAGTCCGGGGATCGGCGGCAGTCGGAGAGGTGGAGTAGCAGCCTTGGTGAGGCATATAAAGGCCCAGTGGGAGTTCGGGGATCGGCGGCAGTCGGAGAGGCGGAGCAGCAGCGTTGGTGAGGCCGATAAAGGCCCAGTGGGAGTCCGGGAATCGGCGGCAGTCGGAGAGGCGGAGTAGCAGCCTTGGTGAGGCCCAGCGGGAGTTCGGGGATCGGCGGCAGTCGGAGAGGCGGAGCAGCAGCGTTGGTGAGGCCGATAAAGGCCCAGTGGGAGTCCGGGAATCGGCGGCAGTCGGAGAGGCGGAGTAGCAGCCTTGGTGAGGCCCAGCGGGAGTTCGGGGATCGGCGGCAGTCGGAGAGGCGGAGCAGCAGCATTGGTGAGGCCTATAAAAAGCCCAGCCGGTGAAGCTGCAGCAGGGTGAGAAGGCAAAAAAGTAGTAGAAAGAAATCGAAAGGTGACGTCACAGCCAAGGGGGTAAGTGATTGGCTGGAGATTGGTAAGTAGTTTTTCTTTTTCTTTTCCATATCAGTAAGTAATCTTTAGCATTGTTGCCAATTTATGTTTATCTAGGAGTTACGTCATGGCAGGACAGTTCGGACACGTGTTATGCTCTTCCTGTACTATGTGGAAAGTCAGGGACGCTTCCGGTGTCCCTGACGACGACGTGTGCGGGAAATGTATCCGGCTACAGCTCCTGACGGACCGCATTGCGGCACTGGAGCTGCGGGTGGATTTACTCTGGAGCATGCACGATGCTGAGAACGACATGAATAGCACGTTTAGTGAGTTGGTCTTAACGCAGGAAAAGGTTACTCAGGCAGATAGGGAATGGATGACCAACAGGAAGAGCAGTGGAAGGAAGGTAGTGCAGGGGTCCCCTGCGGTCATCCCCCTGCAAAACAGATACACCGCTTTGGGTACTGTTGAGGGGTTGACTCACCAGGGGAGGGCAGCAGCAGCCAAGTTCAAGGCACCGTGGGTGGCTCTGCTGCACAGGAGGGCAGGAAAAAGAGTGGGAGAGCGATGGTGATAGGGGATTCAATTGAAAGGGGAATAGATAGACGTTTCGGCGGCCGCAACCGAGACTCCAGGATGGTATGTTGCCTCCCTGGTGCAAGGGTCAAGGATGTCTCGGAGTGGGTGCAGGGCATTCTGAAAAGGGAGGATGAACAGCCAGCTGTCGTGGTGCATATAGGTACCAACGATATAGGTAAAAAAGAGCGATGAGGTCCTACAAGACGAATTTAGGGAGCTTGGAGCTAAATTTAAAAAGTAGGACCTTAAAAGTAGTAATCTCAGGATTGCTACCAGTGCCGCGTGCTTGTCAGAGTAGGAATCGTAGGACAGCTCAGATGAATACGTGGCTTGAGGAGTGATGCAGCAGGGAGGGATTCAAATTCCTGGGACATTGGAACCGGTCCTGGGGGAGGTGGGACCAGTACAAACCGGACGGTCTGCAGCTGGGCTGGACCGCAACCAGTGTCCTCGGGGGGAGTGTTTGCTAGTGCTGTTGGGGAGGAGTTAAACTAATACAGCAGGGGGATGGGAACCTATGCAGGGAGACAGAGGGAAGCAGAATGGGGACAGAAGCAAAAGATAGAAAGAAGAAAAGTAAAAGTGGAGGGCAGAGAAACCTAAGGCAAAAAGGGCTACATTACAGCAAAATTCTAAAGGGGCAAAGTGTTTTAGAAAGACAAGCCTGAAGGCTCTGTGCCTCAATGCAAGGAGTATTCGGAATAAGATGGACGAATTAACTGCGCAGATAGCAGTTAACGGGTATGATGTCATTGACATCACGGAGACATGGCTCCAGGGTGACCAAGGCTGGGAATTCAACATTTAGGAAGGATAGAGAGAAAGGAAAAGGGGGCGGGGTGGCATTGCTGGTTAAAGAGGAAATTAATGCAAGAGCAAGAAAGGACATCAGCTTGGATGATGTGGAATCGGTATGGGTGGAGCTGTGTAATACCAAGGGGTAGAAAACGCTAGTGGGAGTTGTGTACAGACAACCAAACAGTAGTAGTGAGGTTGGGGACAGCATCAAAGAAAAAAAAAGGGATGCATGCAATAAAGGTACAGCAGTTATCATGAGTGACTTTAATCTACATATTGATTGGGCTAACCAAACTGGCAGCAATGCAGTGGAGGAAGATTTCCTGGAGTGTATTAGGGATGGTTTTCTCGACCAATATGTCGAGGAATCAACTAGGGAGCTGGGTGATGTGTCATGAGAAAGGACTAATTAGAAATCTTGTTGTGCGAGGCCCCTTGTGGAAAAGTGACCATAACATGATAGAATTCTTTATTAGGATGGAGAGTGATACAGTTAATTTAGAAACTAGGGTCCTGAACTTAAGGAAAGGTAACTTGGATGGTTGAGGCGTGAATTGGCTAGAGTAGACTGGCAAATGATACTTTAAGGGTTGACGGTGGATAGGCAATGGCAAACATTTAAAGATCACATGGATGAATTTTAGCAATTGTACATCCCTGTCTGGAGTAAAAATAAAACAGGGAAGGTGGCTCAACCGTGGCTAACAAGGGAAATTAAGGATAGTGTTAAATCCAAGGAAGAAGCATATAAATTGGCCAGAAAAAGTAGCAAACCTGAGGACTGGGAGAATTTTGTAATACAGCCGAGGAGGACAAAGGGTTTAATTAAGAGGGGGAAAATAGAGTATGAGAAGAAGCTTGCCGGGAACATAATTTATTGCAAAAGCATCCATAGATATGTGAAGAGAAAACGATTAGTGAAGACAAATGTAGGTCCCTTGCAGTCGGATTCAGGTGAATTTATAATGGGGAACAAAGAAATGGCAGACCAATTGAACAAATACTTTGGTTCTGTCTTCACGAAGGAGGACACAAATAATCTTCCGAAAGTACTAGGGGACTGAGGGTCTAGTGAGAAGGAGGAACTGAAGGATATCCTTATTAGGCGGGAAATTGTGTTATGGATATTGATGGGATTGAAGGCCGATAAATCCCCGGGGCCTGATCATCTGCATCCCAGAGTACTTAAGAAAGTGGCCCAAGAAATAGTGGATGCATTGGTGATAATTTTCCAACAGTCTATCGATTCGGGATCAGTTCCTATGGACTGGAGGGTAGCTAATATAACACCACTTTTTAAAAAGGGAGGGAGAGAGAAAGCGGGTAATTATATACGGGTTAGCCTGACATCAGTAGTGGGGAAAATGTTGGAATCAATTATTAAGGATGAAATAGCAACGCATTTGGAAAGCAGTGACAGGATCGGTCCAAGTCAGCATGGATTTATGAAAGGAGAAATCATGTTTGACAAATCTTCTGGAATTTTTTGAGGATGGAACTGGTAGAGGTGGACAAGGGAGAACCAGTGGATGTGGTGTGTTTGGACTTTCAAAAGGCTTTTGACAAGGTCCCACACAAGAGATTGGTGTGCAAAATCAAAGCACATGGTATTGGGGGGTAATATACTGACGTGGATAGAGAACTGGTTGGCAGACAGGAAGCAGAGAGTCGGGATAAACGGGTCCTTTTCAGAATGGCAGGCAGTGACTAGGGCTCAGTGCTGGGACCCTAGCTCTTTACAATATACATCAATGATTTGGATGAAGGAATTGAGTGTAATATCTCCAAGTTTGCAGATGACACTAAACTGGGTGGCGGTGTGAGCTGTGAGGGGGGACGCTAAGTGGCTGCAGGGTGACTTGGACGGGTTAGGTGAGTGGGCAAATGCATGGCAGATGCAGTATAATGTGGATAAATGTGAGGTTATCCACTTTGGGGGCAAAAACGCGAAGAGAGAATATTATCTGAATGGTGGCAGATTAGGAAAAGGGGAGGTTCCACGGGACCTGGATGTCATAGTACATCAGTCATTGAAAGTTGACATAGAGGGTGCAGCAGGCGGTGAAGAAGGCAAATGGTATGTTGGCCTTCATAGCTAGGGGATTTGAGTATAGGAGCAGGGAGGTCTTACTGCAGTTGTACAGGGCCTTGGTGAGGCCTCACCTGGAATATTGTGTTCAATTTTGGTCTCCTAATCTGAGGAAGGACGTTCTTGCTATTGAGGGAGTGCAGCGAAGGTTCACCAGACTGATTCCAGGGATGGCAGGACTGACATATGAGGAGAGACTGGATCAACTGGGCCTTTATACATTGGAATTTAGAAGGATGAGTGGGGATCTCATAGAAACATACAAGATTCTGACGGGACGGGACAGGTTAGATGCGGGTAGATTGTTCCCGATGTTGGGGAAATCCAGAACCAGGGGACACAGTCTTAGGATAAGGGGTAAGCCATTTAGGACTGAGATGAGGAGAAACTTCTTCCCTCAGAGAGTTGTTAACCTGTGGAATTCCCTACCGCAGAGAGTTGTTGATGCCAGTTCATTGGATATATTCAAGAGGGAGTCAGATATAGCCCATATGGCTAAAGGGATCAAGGGGTATGGAGAGAAAGCAGGAAAGGGGTACTGAGGGAATGATCAGCTATGATATCAAATGGTGGTGCAGGCTCGAAGGGCGAATGGCCGACTCCTGCACCTATTTTCTATGTTTCTACAGACTGTTCAGCCACCAAAGAACTCACTTCAGGAGTGGAAGCAAGTCTTCCTCAATTCCAAGGGACTGCCGATGATGATGATGATATCTTGGTAAAAATATATATAATGGTTGGATGCAGGAAGCACAATATTGAAATTTGTTGATGACACAAAAATCAGGGGTTTATCAAAAAGTGAGAACTTAAAAGACTTGAGGAGGGCGTCAATAGATTCGTAGAATGGGAAGAGAGGTGACGGATACAATTTAAATAAATAATTAACGTGCATTTAAGAAGCACCTTTTATGACCTCAAGATGTCCCAAAGAGCTTCAGAGCCAATTACGTACTCTTTAAAATTTAGTCATTATTGCAATGTGAGGAAACGTGTCCGTCAATTTGCACATGGCAAGGTCCCACAAGCAGCAATGAGGCAAAGAGTTAAGTAGAAAGCAACAGTGTCGAAATGGAGAAGCTACGTCGCCTCCAGGCTAGATCCAAGGTCGTCCCATCCTCTGTCACTGAACTAAAGTACGCGGACGACGTTTGCGCCTGCGCGCACACAGAGGCCGAACTCCAAAACATCGTCAACAGCTTCACTAACATCCGTAAGACAAAGGTCCTCCACCAGCCTAACCCCACCACGCAGCACTGCCCCTCGATCATCAAAATCAGCGGCTCGGCCTTGGACAACATGGATTATTTTCCATACCTCAGGAGTCTACTATCAGCAAGGGCAGATAGCGCCTCCACTGTGCCAGCATAGCCTTCGGTCGCCTGAGGAAGAGAATGTTTGAAGACCATGACCTCAAATCTGGCATCAAACTCATGGTCTACAGGGCAGTAGTGATACATGGTGGATAGAGGTGTACTGATGGATGTGGTGTATTTAGATTTCCAAAAGGCATTCGATAAGGTGCCACACAAAAGGTTACTGTAGAAGATAGAGGTACGCGGAGTCAGAGGAAATGTATTCGCATGGATAGAGAATTGGCTGGCGAACAGAAAGCAGAGAGTCGGGATAAATGGGTCCTTTTCGGGTTGGAAATCGGTGGTTAGTGGTGTGCCACAGGGATCGGTGCTGGGACCACAACTGTTTACAATATACATGGATGACCTGGAAGAGGGGACAGAGTGTAGTGTAACAAAATTTGCAGATGACACAAAGATTAGTGGTAAAGCGGGTTGTGTAGAGGACACAGAGAGGCTGCAAAGAGATTTGGATAGGTTAAGCGAATGGGCTAAGGTTTGGCAGATGGAATACATTGTCGGAAAATGTAATGTCATCCACCTTCGAAAAAAAAAACAGTAAAAGGGAATATTATTTGAATGGGGAGAAATTACAACATGCTGCAGTGCAGAGGGACCTGGGGGTCCTTGTGCATGAATCCCAAAAAGTTAGTTTGCAGGTGCAGCAGGTAATCAGGAAGGCGAATGGAATGTTGGCCTTCATTGCGAGAGGGATGGAGTACAAAAGCAGGGAGGTCCTTCTGCAACTGTATAGGGTATTGGTAAGGCCGCACCTGGAGTACTGCATGCAGTTTTGGTCACCTTACTTAAGGAAGGATATAATGGCTTTGGAGGGGGTACAGAGACTATTCACTAGGCTGATTCCGGAGATGAGGGGGTTACCTTATGATGATAGATTGAGTAGACTGGGTCTTTACTCGTTGGAGTTCAGAAGGATGAGGGGTGATCTTATAGAAACATTTAAAATAATGAAAGGGATAGACAAGATAGAGGCAGAGAGGTTACTTCCACTGGTAGGGGAGACTAGAACTAGGGGGCACAGCCTCAAAATACGGGGGAGCCAATTTAAAACCGAGTTGAGAAGGAATTTCTTCTCCCAGAGGGTTGTGAATCTGTGGAATTCTCTGCCCAAGGAAGCAGTTGAGGCTAGCTCATTGAATGTATTCAAGTCACAGATAGATAGATTTTTAACCAATAAGGAAATTAAGGGTTACGGGGAGAGGGCGGGTAAGTGGAGCTGAGTCCACGGCCAGATCAGCCATGATCTTATTGAATGGCGGAGCAGGATCGAGGGGCTAGATGGCCTACTCCTGTTCCTAATTCTTATGTTCTTATACCCGCTCTCCGATATGGCTCAGAGATGGGGACGATATACAGCAGACACCTCAAAGCGCTGGAGAAGTAACACCAGCGGTGCCTCTGCAAGATCCTGCAAATCCACTGGGCGGATAGATGCACGAACATCAGTGTTCTTGCTCAGGTTAACATCCCCAGCATCGAAGCACTGACGGCACTTGGACCAGCTCCGTTGGGTGAGTCACATCATCCACATGCTCGACACGAGACTTCCCGAAGCAAGTGCTCTACTCGGAGCTCCTATACGGCAAGTGAGTTCCAGGTGGGCAGAGGAAACTCTTCAAGGACACCCACAAAGCCTCCTTGATAAAGTGCAACATCCCCACTGGCACCTGGGAGTCCCTGGCCCAAGACCGCCCAAAGTGGAGGAAGAGCATCTGGGAGGGCGTTGAGCTCCTCATTCTCATCGCCGAGAGCATGCAGAAACGAAGCGCAGAAAGCAGGAGGAGTGTGTGGCAAACCAGGCTCCCCACCCACCCTTTTCAACTACTGTCTGCCCCGCCTGTTACAAAGACTAATTCCCGCATTGCACTGTCGTGTCACCCGACAACTCACTTTTAGAGTGGAACCAAGTCTTCCTCGATTTCGAGGGACTGCTAAGATGATGAGAAAAGCAGCCTGAAGACAGCAGGTAAGAGAGAGACTCTATTTTCTGATCTACCATGTGCAGTGCCATTGGGCGATCCACTAATGTTTTGCGAATTTTACTTGGTATGTAATTTATGACTTCAGGCCTCATTATATTGCAGTGGAATTGTTCGAAGGTCAATTGAGCTTTGAGACGAAAAAGGATTTAATTTGACCAGGGAAGAAAACTATCAAAAAAAACGTGACACAAAAGTTGATTTCACCAGAAATCTAGCCATACCTAAATTGCACAT